>NC_133896.1:166178543-166401479 GCF_964199755.1 Larus michahellis
AAGGACACCGGGGTTGGAGGGGGGGACAGGCGCAGGGCAGCCCCTCTCCGGCGCCCTCCTCCCGCCGGGCACCGGCCGGTGTGGGGGTGGTCCCGTCGTGGAGCGAGGCCGGGCCGAAGCCGTCGGGGGCGAGGGCGGCCCCGGCGCTGGTAGCCCGCCGGCCCTCGCTCTTCGCCGGGGGAGGGCAGGTGTGCCTGCGGCGGGGGCCAGCCGGCCCAGCCCCGGGACGGGGGCCGCTTCCCCGCCGGGAGCGGCGGTTCCCACCTGCTCGCAGGAGCGTTGGAAGCCCGCGATAACGAGATAAAAGGGGAAGGAGCCCGGTGGCTGCTGCCGATGGGGCAAAATGGCAGCAGCAGCCTGCTAAGTACCATCAAACAGCTCGGGGTGGGTAAAACACCCCCACTCGCACACTCCTATCGATGGTATCCACGCGGAGCAGCAGGGGAAAGAGGCGCGGGGGAGGGGGGGAAAGCTATTAACGCAGAAAAAGGATCCCGGGAAGAGAAGAATATGTGCTGGGATTGTTCAACTTTTAATAAGTTTTAGGACTAATTCCAAAACCGGCAATGATTCCTGATCAAATTATTCCCCTGGAAATGCTTCTACACGTTCTTTTTATTAAGATTTCTTTGGCTGCCAGAAATGAAATATGAGACGTACCAGATAGAAAGTAAAGGAAGGCCAGAGCAAATTCTTATAAGCCCTTTTTTTTTTTTTTTTTTTTTTTTTTTGGTGGGGAAGGGGGCGGGAGCGGAGGCTGGAGCCAGGGAAATGACAAGTTATCTAACCCGGCTCTCATTCAGGTTCCTTACAATATGAATTCATCCTCCTGGCCTTAGCAGAGCCAGGCGGCTTTCTAGCACAGCCCAGACTTTGACTCGAGGAATTTGACTCGCCCTCTTTTGCTCAGGGGCTGAAGCCGGGCTCGCTGCTCTCGTTGGGAGCTATTTTCTCATCGCCGGAGTCAGAGACCGAATTAGTCACCGCTCCTTTGTTTAGATGCTGCAGTCCGTCTTACTCCCGTGAGACGCTGGAGAAGGACTTCCCTGGGCTCTACGGGAGAAGCCACCTCCGCTTCCCTAGATGTAGCGTATTTGTGACACGCGTGGGCAGTAAATGCTGATCCCGAGTGCGGGAGAGCTTCGGTAGAGGCTGCTCATTTATTTCGGACTGCAGAAGAGCTTACCTCTCTGGGGAAAAAAAAAAAAAAAAAAAGGGTGTCTATTAACTGTTTATTAATGCGTCTTAATAACCCAAATTACCTCCATAGCATAGCGCTCGGGAGTAAGAACCATTAAATCTGTTCATGTTTTAAGAGGGATCAGCCTGAACAGAAATCAATTAGCACCGCAGACAAAACCAAGCCCTTCTTAAGACAAGTGACACCGCATTTTCAACATACTTCGGGAGTTAATCGGTAGCGCCGATCCTGTTTCTTCTTATGTTCAAACATTTCAGCATGACGAGGCGCAGACACCCGCCAGCTGGCTCACGTTAGGCGAAGTCCCCGTCCCCATCCCCATCACCCCACCACCCCATCCACACCTGCCGAGGAAATCCCACGCGATCCACCGGTTGGGGCGAGCAGCGGGGTTGGGCTGGGCTACATACCCTTCCGCATCCCACCCGTGCCCCGGGTGGGCGTCCCGGAGCGGGGGAGGCGGGCCCACCCGCGGCCGCCGGCTGCCCTCCCCGCCGGGGCTGGGGGACCTGCCCGCCGCTCCTCGCCGCGGTTCCCGGCACCGTTCGCTCGGGAGCAGGTGAAATAGCCCCGCGGCACGGCAGGGCCGGGGGCATCCCCCTCTGCCTGCCTTTCTCCGGGCAGCCCGGCGGGGCGGCTGCGGGCCGGTCCCCAGCCCGGTCGGGGCTGGCAGCCTCCCCCCCGACCCCTGCCCGAGCCTTCCCCGGCTCCTCCCTGGCCCGACGCTATGCCAGCGCCCCGGCGCGTCCCCCTGTTTCCCCCATGTTTGTCCCCCCCGTGTGTCCCCGGTGCCTCCGTGCCAGCCCCGGCCCCGCGAAGGGCACCCCGGGGACAGACGGTGCGGACCCGGGAATACGGGAGGCATCGGGGAAAGCCGAGGACAGAGATCCGTGGGGCTTCGCATCGCTCCACCACCCGCTGTGGGGACCGCTCAGAGTCCCCGGGCGTCCCTCCTTCCCGGCGCCGTGTCGTGCCGGGGTGCTGACCCCCTCCCACTTCCCACCAGGGGTGCCGCGCTGCCCTGAGCTGGAACAGACGGACCCCTTCTCCTTCGGGGGCTGTAACCAGGATGGGTTTGATTTATTTTCTCAGAAAAAAGAAAACCAAACCCAAAAAAACCCCACCCAAAACAAACCCAAAACCAAAAACCCCCAGCCCTGGAAGGGAGGACACACACCTGTGGGCTCGCTCCCCCTCGGGACCTGTTGACGTTTGATTTTAATAGCTAAAGTCAACGTGGCAACCTAAAACCGGGGGGAACGGGTCAGGAAAACCCCGCTACGGCAGCCTGATCGCGGTTACTTGGACCTGCTGCGGCTCCCCCCAGACCCGACCCCCGCACCGACAGCCTCTCGCCTGCCCCCAGGCACCTGGGACCCCAAATCGGGAGACCCCGAGGCTTACCCCGTAGCCCGTGTGCTCCCCCGCCTTTGCTCCTGCCTGGCAGAGCACCTCTCGCCCAGGAGATGGGTCTCCAGCTCCCGGCCGTGCGTCTCCTAGGAAGGATTTCCGCCTCCTGCTCCTGGTCGGACCTACCTGGCCATGGGGAGGTGGAGGTAAGGGGTCTGCTCTCGCCGGGGCACTTTGTGGGCTGGAGGGTGAGAACCCTAGAGACAGGAGATGGAAAAGCTTAGAGAGGTTGGAGGGGTGCCCTGGAATTCTGCTCCGCGGGTGCTTTACTTAAATATCTTGTATTAGATACTTCTAGGTTTAAGGGCAGACGCTGTTCAGCATGCAGAGCTCCGGTGGAAACCTCAGATCTGGGTGAGGCAAGTGATTTCAGGCTCTGATGCTCAGCTTCAAAAAGATGCCTAGTTACAGCCCAGGGACAACTACAGGAGGTGGACAGCAGACACATCTTTTTCTTGGAAGCCTCCTTTGCAAACCCCAGCATGGGCATCCAGCGTGGGCATCCAGCGTGGTTTGTGCATCTTCATGGTCACCCCCGTGGGACTCCATCGCCAGTTTCGGCCCCTGATTTTTGTGTACTGCTGAGCCAATTTCTGGAATGCATGTTCTCGGGTGTCACTCGGCAATGACATTTCATTAAAACCTGCTGTAATTGCCCAAGTCCGGATGGTGGTTGGGCTGTGGTCGGTTCTTGACCAGCCTTTCTTGACCTTGTTACTGTAATTACTGAAGAATAAAGGTATGTTTGAAATTTGTTTTTATGGCCTGAATATTCTGCATACAGGATAAATAATACTTGCTCTTGCATCTCGTCAGCTAAATTTAACAATTAGCAAGGCAGCATTCAAATAGCCCAGGAACCAGTATTGCTGGCCAATATTTACCAAAACATTTTGTATAAACAATGTCCATTCATACATATCTGCGCAAATCAAACCATATTGTCACGCCCAGATTATTTTATTTTAAATCAGCAATATTAATATGGATATTTCGAACATAATCTCGGCAATTCTAATAGAAAAAGTCCCAAATGTAAAAGTAATCAGAAAGCAACAGCGTCAGGTTTATATTGGTCACAGATAAAAGACACCGGGGAAAATCCAGACCATGCTAAGGAGAACGACATCTCTACCATGGGTTTCACTAGGACCAGGCTTTTACCCAACATTTTTTTTGTTGTTGTTGATGTTTTGCAATTAATTAATTAGTTTCTGGGCTCCAAACTCTTCAGAGAGTCATAAATCCTGATGAAAACATGCTCCCTCTTGAAGTTGCACCTGGATCACTTATAGGAACATTTTTTTAAATTCATGTAAAAGTTCCTTTCTGCTTAATAAAGTGAAAAGTTGAAGAGGATAGCGGATTACATGAAAATTTAGTTTTTCATTTACATCTCATAAGTATTCTTGAGAATGTCCTTTTTCTGACACGAGCTAATGACAAACTTAGCTCCCGGATGACCGACTAGGACACGTTATTTAAAGATTACTAATCAGCAATTGCTGAAGACGTATTTACAGGTGGGGTTTTTTTCTGATTTATTTGCTCTGAAATCCTCAATAGCAATTTTTATTACATCAAATAAGATGTACCCAAGGCAAGTTCCCTCTAAATGAGCAGAATATTTTACCTCTAGCTTGTAACGAAGAAAAAGATCTCTCACTTTTGAAGGATTCAGGTATGAGATTGCGAGGTTTTAGGGAAAGGCTACTCTTTATGAGGCAAAGGTTTTGTAGGTATTGCTGCCATATGAATGATGAAGTTTTTGTCAGTCTCCAAAAGCCACACTTAAAACGTTAATTCTCTCTTGTGCTACCTTTCCATAAATTGAAAGGAGGGGAGTTAAGTCACCTACTAAAATATTTATTTATGATCAGCTGTGGAGAAATAATGATAACCTCAGAGCAAGTCCGCCTTAGCCAGGTATTATAATGCTTCTGACAAATACGCCTGTCACCTGGGAGCACACCACAAAGCTCCGACAGAGCTGAACATCTAGTAGCAAACTAATGTTAGTTGCAGCTGCAAGACGAACCAATATCCCACCTCGCTAAACACCTCCTGTTGACGGCAGAAGATACTCCAACTAACCTCCTCCTTTGGTAATGCCACCTGTGCTCACTCTCTCAAGGTTCTCCATCCAGCTCTTTCAAGTTCTGGCCCATGGCTTGTTTTCATCCTCCTCAAACTCTCAGCTGCCTCTGACACCTGCAGCCACACGCTCTTCAGTAATCATTTCTTTCAGTTTTCTTTTTGTTTTTTTTTTTTTTTTGAGACCATCTTTTCCAGATTTATTTCTTCCACCTCAGGAATGTGGCGACTCACACTGTCTTTTAGCCAAGTCCTAAAGACTTGCCTCTTTCCCTTACCCCTCCCTTCCCTGTTGACTCCAGAGAAGAAGATGGCTTCATTTATCACCCTCACTGTGGCAGCACAGAATATACCTCTTTGCTCAGGTTCCATCTTTGTAGTTGTTTTCAAAATGTCTTATCTTCATAGTTTTTAACATTCCAGCATTAATTCAGCATAGCTCAGAGTGCGACTGTAGTTTCTCAGGCTTCAAGTATTTTCTTCCACTCTCCTCCCTTGCCAAATAGTCCTACCAGCATCTCTGAGCCTTGACCTTCCCTTACTGTCCTTCAAAGCAAATCCCGGTCAAGTCTTACATAATATAGCTTAATGTAAATTCCTTTGACAAATATCATTTGTCCGTCTTCCTTCTACCCTTTTAGAAGAGTGCATGGTTCTCCTTCACCCAGGTGACCACCTCCTGACAAGCTTTCCTCCTCTGCGCCCCTTTCCTCCACACAGCTTTCAACAGTTTCAACACAACTGTTGTGCTGGCATCGACAACTGCCTGTCTTACCCCATCTTATTTCTTAACTACAGTGTTGCTATATGTGTTTCTGCCTTTCTTGTGCTTTTAATACCATCTTCATGGTCCATTGATTCAGCTTCCCTCTGAAGCATCTCCAGCTTTGCCCAGTTCTGTGTGTAAGGAGCTTCCTATGAGGTGAGTTGTATAGCGTACTCCTCCTAATCTCTCTTTAAAGTTGACGTCTCCAATTGCACCATCAAAACGCTCAACAAAATTGAGGCAGTTGGTGGGCTGGATGGCTACTTCTTCTGATATGAGCGATGATTCTACCCTTTCCTCATCCTGTTTGCGCATTGGATTATCTGTCGTCTTGCATCACACACTGGGTTTGTTCACACTCCAGTCCCAGGAATGCGTCTCAGGCTGCAGGCACAGCAGAGCTGGCTGAAGAGCACAGTTTTCATTTGCCAAGACTTAAAACAAACATACACTCACGCATGCACACAATTCATTTTATATATACGTTTATATTTATATACCTTTCATTTCATTAAAAAATGTTTTTCTACAGCCTGGATATTTTTAGAGAAATAAATTCCTTTTAGAATACCAAAATGTAACATTTCCAAATAAAATGCACACCTTGCATCTTATGCTTGATGAGGTAACCGCTGTTCTTTCATGGGTCTTCTACAAGGCACTGTCACCAGGCGTCTGTGTAACCTCCCAGAACATGAGGATGTAAGACATTTCCAACACCCAAACTGGTCCAGGACTATGGTCCCCAAGACATCACCCTAGAACTTGGCCTCCGAATCCCAGCCCTGCAGCAGGCAGTGGGGAAGCTCATAAAGACCATTTAGAGGGAGCCTGGGTTCAGATCAGTGTTTTTAGGGATGAATTCCAGGGAAGGTCCACCATAGATATCTTCTAGGATTTCACTCTGGGGGCAACTCTTCCCCAGGACACCACATAAGCTCTGTGGGGCAAACATTCACCTTCTGTATGAAGATACAGTATGAAACATGCTTCTAGCAGGTTTGGACCAGTGGACCACAAATGAGGTTCTGAAGTGCAATGTTTGCTGCAGACCATGAGAAGTCACGGAATCACGGAATCACGGAATCTTCAGAGTTGGAAGGGACCTCTAGAGATCATCTACTCCAACTCCCCTGCTAGAGCAAGTTTGCCTAAAGCACATCCCTCAGGGCTGCATCCAGGCAGGTCTTGAAAATCTCCAGAGAAGGGGACTCCACAACCTCCCTGGGCAGCCTGTTCCAGTGCTCTGTCACCCTCACTGTAAAGAAGTTTTTCCGTGTATTTGAACGGAACTTCCTATGTTCTAGCTTGTGCCCATTGCCCCTTGTCCTGTCGCTGGGAACCATGGAAAAGAGCCTGGCTCCGTCCTCCTTAAACCCACCCTTTAGATACTTGTAAACATTAATCAGGTCCCCCCTCAACCTTCTCTTCTCCAGGCTAAAGAGTCCCAGCTCTTTCAGCCTTTCCTCATAAAGGAGGTTCTCCAGTCCCATAATCATCTTGGTTGCCCTATCCTTCAAAAGTCCATTCCCATTTCCAAGGGTAACAGGTAACAGCTGCTTCCTGACTTAAGTCAAGATTATTTTGAGTGGTTTCAAGGAATTCTAATCATGGACCTAAGTATCAGCTCAAGTCCAAGGTTATTTTGCATCCATCTGTTTGGATACAAATGCTGGGATGGAGCATGGGCTTTAGGCAAACTCAAGAAAGCAGTGAGACAGAACGCTCACAGTGCATGAGATTCTTCTGATGGACCTGATCTGAATGGGAGGCCATGTAGTCATGCAGCTGTGATCCTATCACGTAGTTTGGGAATATGTAAGGCTTTGATGGATGCTGGAGGGGAAGGGGAGGCTCCCTTCAGCCCTTTAAGAAATCCACACCACATAAGCAAACACTCCATCACTTTGACATTGTCATTTTACTTGGTCCCCCTGGTTTATCACATCTTCCACCTTGGTGGTTCTGCAGGATATATCCATTTTCTACCTGTAGATTTTAAGAAATCCAAATGAAGGCTCTCTCCACAGCAAAACAGAGTAGTGAGCTCTCGTCGTCATGCTGTTATTCAAAGGAGCAACATTCCCATGGAAGGCAGGGACCTCCGATGTAACACACACGCACCATATATGAAAGTTGAACTTCTATATGTGAATAGTATCTAAATTATTTTCATTAAAATATTGGTGTAAATAGCAATATCCTGCTAGGATATTAATGTCAGGGATATTTCTAGGGTATGTTTGAATACAACAGCAATATAAAACATAATACAAAAGCATTGACATTACCTCAATATCATCTCTGAAGACTGAGCAAATTGTGTTACTTTTACTCCATATACTTTACTCTTATCCATTTATTTATCATTACTTCTTATTACTTCTTACTATGTTATTTGCACTGCTATTATTTTTAGCAATCACAATCGTTGACATCAACAGGAGTGGGAAAAATATAAGCCATTGAAATGCTCAGTGCTCCTCTCGGGACCCCATATAGGTGGCAATGTCTGTGTGTTGTAGCTCCCCAAGCAGTTACAGGCTAAGCAAGCCTATATTTGCATGGAGTTGTGGGTTACGGCTGGAAATAGGCCTCATTTTTGGATTTATGTTCAAGATATGTCTGAAACTTTTCCTTGGGATGGTTGGGATGCTCATCATCTCTATGTCTGAATAATACGCTTGAGCTTGTGTTGGAGTCTTTCCCTCTGGAATCACCAGACTGGGTTTTTCTTCCTATACCCAGCCACCCATTTCCACAATAAAAGGCTGCAGACCATCTTCCCTCAGCCAGATTTGCCTGAATTTGGCCAAAGAGATAAGCAGTTTTCAGAAGGGGACCACACTGCCTGGTAGTGCAACCTTTTCTCCATTAGGAATCCAGCCTGAAAATCACCATGCGTGTCCATGGGCTGAAAGATCTGCCAGGGATGGAAGAAGAAACACCCAGCAGTCATCTGGTTGAGCTTGGACTTTTTTTTTTTTGTGATGGGTTGTTTTACAGCTGGATCATTTTGACAGAACCAGGCTAGGGATGAGCTTTTCATGAGTTTCACCAGGAAATGCGTGGGGCTGTTGCCCCCGCGGGGTGGTTGGCAGCATCAGGTAACTTGAGGACCAAGGCCCTGCATCTTGCACTACCAGACCGTGTCTGCTTGCGCTTCAAACCCAGATGTCCACGTGGTTTCACAGAAATTCTACCGGGGGCACGTTGGCTTCTTGGGAAGCCAGCTGGCCATGGCAGAGCATGGGAAGGCTCAGCCCCACGGCTTGGGGACTCAGTCCCACAGGTGGAGGACTGAGCCTCACTGCTTGGGGACTCAGTCCCATGGCTCAGGGATTCACCCCCCCAGTCCAGCCACACAGGGAAGATGCCGGGGGTGCCGGGATGGAGGGGCTGAGCACCAGCCACCCCCGGGGATGGGAAGCTCGGTGGGGCAAAGGCCTGTCCAGGAGCTGCCCCGATGGCCGCTGCCCGTGTGCCGCGGGTCCGCCCGGCTCTGACCAGGGCCCTGCGTGTCCGTGTCGGGCGGGGAGGGGACGGCGGGGGCTATCAGCCGCCGGGTGGGGGGCAACCCGCGGCGGGGTTGATGCTCACGCATTTGCACCGGCCCTGCAGTGGGGAAGAATACCGAAAGGTGCGTTTCGGTGCGGCCGGAGACCTGATCGGAAAAGACGACCCGCCTGCGCGGACACGCGTGTCCGGAGCCAGATTGTCCTTTTGTTCCCCCCCGCCCCCCTTAAAAACTAGAGGAGACCGGCCAAAGGGGTCGCTGATACAGCTCCCCCCCCGCCCCGCGTCCCCCATCCCCATCCCAGTCCCCGTGGGAAGCGCTGCAGAGCAGCTGGCGATGGGCTGATAGCAGTGATGGGCTGATAAGGGCGATGGGCTGATAAGGCTTCGCAGCGTGTGCCCGCCGCTGCCTTGATGTGCTGCTGCTGTTGCTGCTGCCGCCACGTCTGCGGCGGGGCCAGGGCTGGCGAGAGCCACCCTGCCAGGGAAGGACTTCCACGGGCGGAGAGGTTCGCAGTGTAATGAACAGCCCTTATCGTCGCTGGTATCTTTACAACTGCTCAGATGACTTTTTAATTGTGGCTCTAATGCGTTTAATTATGACAACTCTTCCCCATTTTCGAGTATGATGTATTAATATTACAGATCATTAACATTGCTAAATTACTGTAATGACACAGAGTCCTCAGTGTCCCAGTTAGATGGAAAAAAAGACCCGCTCTTCTCATTTGGCTCTTTTGTTATTTGCCTTATAGGAAATTCGTGCACGATTCTTGAGTCTTTAAAGCATGTAGGAGAGGCTGCTGCTGCTGCACCCTCCTTATTAAATTATTGATAGAGAAAATCCCCCATGTAAAACTTCCCCAGCCCGAGACGGCGCAGGAGCTAATATTGTCTTTCTAATATCCACTTCATCAATGGAAAAGTTAGAAAGCCTGGGCTCTTGAGCGGGTCCCCCCCCTCCCCTCGTTCATAATTAGAGCAGACCGTATTTAACATCTGCAAAATAGTCATGCTTATAAGGAATGAGAAATGCGAGATGTTCCATTCTGTTTGCAATGGTTAGACCGTTTTAATCTCTTAACTTCAATATATGTCCTCTAGCAGGCTATACTTCTTGGATTTCATTTTTAGATCCTTAAGGCTGCATATATCTGTCAAACAGACATAATGAATTTAAAGTGCTAATGCCTAGAAGACCAGAAAAAACATTGAAATATATCCTTGGTTGATTAAATTACCACCTCTAGCTACTTTACCTCCTTATGTCCAAACAGATTTCCCTTTTTACTTACCAAGTACCGGATCTGGGAGATGTGGAAGATGTAATTTCATGGTAAAAAGAAAAAGAAAAAAAAAAACCCCAAACCAAAAAAACCCCACAACCAAAAAAACCCAACAAACAACAACAACCACCCATGCTCGGGTCTTCAGACAAGTACTTTTTTTTATTTTTTTTTCTTTAAACATCTTTTCAGACATGTGCCTGTACGACGGGACTCGCCACTGCCTGGAGATGTTTCTCAATTACACCCCACCTCCAGGGCGACCCGCGGGTGGGAACCCCCTGACTTTGCTGCGCTCTCCTCGACACCCAGTGACAGGGGAAACGATGGGAGGGGGACACAAGGACGAGATGAAGGCGCATCCGACGGCGGGAGAAGAGGGCGGCCCGGCCCGGCCACCCCCTGCCCCCGCCCCGGGGGGAGCGTGTCCCCCTGCTCGGAGCGGAGCGGGGTGGCCCCGTGTGGGGTTGGGGGGGACACACAGGAGACACGATGGGACGGTGGCGGCCCCCGGGGGTGCCGCGCCTGGGCGAGGGACCGGCGAGGCTGGGGCGAGCGGGGACGGAGGGGAGGCGAGGAGATTTGTCGCGCTTTGAAATGAAACGTTATAATCCCTCCAACAATCCTGTTGACTGTGAGCTCTAGCGCCGGGAGTACAACACGGCAAAAAAAAAAAAAAAAAAAAAAAAAAAAAGAAAAAAGAAAAAAAGATACATTGTTGGATAAACAGCTCCTTATAGGTAAAAAACTGAATGGGCCAAATAGATGAATAAGGTGACACAATGGGAGCGGGGGGGATGGTGAAAGGAAAGGAGTCGGTGGCAGTGGAAGAAAAAGGTAAAAGTGAACAGAGGAGAGAAAAGGAGAGAAAAGAAAAAAATGTAAATGAGTGAGACAAAAAAGCAAAGAGAAAAAGAAAAGAGAACAAGAGGGGGAAAGAAGTAATATTTTCCTTGATAAAAATGCACAAAAGGGAAGATGAACTTTGTTCTTTTTCTCTTTCTACTCTCCTCTCTCTTTCTGCTTTTCGCCTCGCAGCACGCCAGCCTAAGCTGAGAGCTGTAATGTCATTAAATTGCAAATGCTTTTTCATTTCCGACACACACTGTTTACTTATCTGGCAAAAACATATGTTGGAAGGAATCCGTTAAATTCTGCCCATTGCCTTGGGTAAAAGTGCAATGGAAACGGACCCACTGAGCTTCTTCTTTCTTCTTCTTTTAGCACTTCCCTTATCTACAAGACTGCTTCGCAGAAAACTGGCTAGTTCAATGAAAAATGAAGATACAGCAGGAGATTAGAGAAGAACACTGAGCAAAAAATTCCTGGAGAGAGGGTCACTCCATTGCAAATGATTTCACTCCTCTAGATCTGCATAAATTACTATTTTTAAGGCATCTCCAAAGTCTGTATATTTTTCTCACTCTGTCAAACATTTAATTTCACGCCCCGTGTTCTGAATATGCTAAAATGCATATCTCTGATGCACCTTTAAGCCAGAAAAACGAATGCAAAATTGAAGATAAAATGATGTGATTTGCACTACAAGCCTATTACTTGAGGTATTTACATATAGTTTACCTCTGCAGTTCTGAGAATGATTTATTAAAAAAAAAATCTGGATTAAGCTCATATAAATATGTATAAATCTTTGTTTAGAAAATAGATTTTGCAGCTGTTGTGTCAAAAAGTTCTTTAAGATTCTGTGAAGAATTTTCCTTTTAGCCTGCGTTAAAAAAGAGGGGGAAAGGACAGTATTTGACATCCTGCTTTGGCAGGAAGGAAAACACATACACACACACACACACACGCACGTTCAGACATTCAGGATTTTTCTAAAGACTCGTGGGTTGGGTTTTTGGGTTTGGTGGTTTTATTCTTTTTTTTTTTTATTTTGGTATTTCACACTTTTCTTCCTAAACTTCTCCGTCTCCCTTCCTCTCCCTAGTCCCATTCGCCGGGACGCGGAATCCGCCGCGCTCCGGGTTTCCCCGAGCGTGTGAAATAGCGGGGCAGGTGGAGTAAAACAATGGCAGGCTGGGGAAAAAAAAAGCAAAACAACCCCAAAACCCAATAAATCACCCAAATCCCACGGTAGAGGACAAGGCACCCGCAGGGGTGGAGGGGGGGCTGCCCTCCCGTCCGGGCCGTGCCCCCAGCCCCGCACACGCCGCCCCGGCGCCGCCGCCGCCGTTCCTTCCTTCGGCGGCTCGTCCCCCTCCCATGGCTGCTGCCGGAGGAGCCGCGCCGGGGCTTTGGCCTCTTCCGACCCTCTCCCTTTTCGCCTCGCTAAGCGACGCGAAGGGAAATGTCCCTCCTGTGCGTGTCCCCCCCACTTCTCCCGCCCCGGCAGGTGGGTAGGGAGGCCGGGAGGTCGCGCTCGCTCCCCGCCCGCCCTGCCCTGCCCGTACCGGGGAGGGTCGCTCCTTCTGAGGCGGTGAACGGGGGGAGAGGGGTCCGGGTCGTGCCGGCACCTCTCTGTCCGGGGAACCCGTCCCCCCGCCCGGGACAGCCCGCAGCCGGTCCCCCGGGGCGGTGCGGAGCGGCCCAAGGGCTCCCCCCGGCGGCGGCGGCGACGCCCGGACACGGGAAACCGGAGCGGCCCCAGCCCCCGAGGTGTCTCGGCGAGGTGTCCCCCTCCTCCTCTTTCTCCTTCCCCAGCCCATGGAAAGGAAGCGTGGGCCGGCGGCCCCCAGGGTTGTCGCCCCAAACGCCGAGGAGGGGTGTGAAGGTGCTCGCTGTCGCCATCCAACTTCACGGAGTTGACCCGAAGCAATTCCCAAAACCGCCTCTGAAGACGGTGCGTGGCGGTTCCTTCCTCCGGCACATGCAACAGCCGCGACTTGGGGGGTGAGGGGTGTAAGTAGTGAGGGCACTTGCTTGGGATAACCGCACGCTCCATAGGGAAGAAGAGACTTTTCAGATAACTTCAAGGTTAATTCAAGACTTAGCTGCAAAATCTAGGCTTTGAATAATACATGAATTGCAACGATTCCAGCGGGATATGGTGCCCGGGAAGTGATTTTTCCTCCCCACTCCAGTCCTATCATCCTATTTTCATCTCCAGAAGAGAAGCCCTAGACTTGCTGCTCCCCCCCAACAAAGAAACATGTTGTCGCATGACGCGACAAAGTCACTTGCAACGGCGCCATCCGTATATACACACCGCTGCACGTTTTGGTCTCTGGTAACAGACCTCAGAGATAAGAAATCGAAACTCACAGTCTACACATCGCAAACTCAGTGGTGGAAAACTCTCCTTTTTTTTTCTTTGAAGGTGGTCAGCTCTTCTGGTAAGTGCACAGCAGTTCCCCCCTTGCAGAAATACATCGGGCTGATGGCAGCTGTCAGCTCCTCTCCTGTCGTCCAATAAAGGCTTCGTGCTTTCTCCCTTTGTCAGTCACGGGGTGACTCGGGCCACTGACAGAGTGCCAGCACCACTTGCTGCCTTGGAGGGATGGAGAGCAGGGTCTGAGCTCGTCCCTTGTCCCCACAAAGGAAGGAAAAATCAAATGTATTCAATTCTTCTTGAGGAGAAGCAGCAATGATCCTCATGTGCCGATGACATCAGTGACAACGGCATGGCAGTGGAGATTCCTGAAGGCCATCCCTTCGCATTTAAATAGGAGAAAAATAAAGGCACGAGAGAAATTAAGACCATCTTGAGAAGAGCTTTGTTTTGGACAGCAAAGGTTGATCTCACAGACTTCTCAGAAACAGGTCTGCCAACTGACAGGCATGTAGTAGCCAAAACCTTGTGAGAGGTAGCAGCATGAAACCAAGATGTACAGAGGGCAACCAAGTCTCATGTGCAACGATAACCCTTAAAACAGTGGGATAGTCCCTGCTGTGACAGCAGTACTCTTGCCCCTCTGCAACAAGAGACGTGTGAGGGACATCTGGGCAGTGGCCCCTCTTCAGACAGGTCCAGTTTGATGAAGCTCCACAAGCTTGATAGTCAAGTGAAATCCTGCCATCCATCACCTCTGTGCCACGCCACTGTGTCAAAAAGGCATTTATTAATTTCTAACAACTTCCTGGCATATTCTGCTCTTCATGCATCAGGACTCTGGGTCTGCACCATCATTAGTACACCAAGATTAGTGTTCTGAGAGTCTTAATCCCCACTAAAACCTACTGGAAGAGCTACAGTTGGCCAGGGCAGGGATGGCACTAAGATTTCTGTTGTTTGAAGTTGCTGTTATTTTGATCCAATTCACCATCACACAAGCTGGCTTTGGGCTGGAGGAACAGCTGCAGATCGTGGCACTTTGCACTGAAGGGACAGCTGCACACACGTGTATGGAGGAACTCTCAAGACCCAAAGTGGCTCTACAGAGAAGGACAGGTGCATGACCAGATCACAGAATCACAGAATGGTCGGGGTTGGAAGGGACTTCTAGGGATCACCTAGTCCAACCTCCCTGCCAGAGCAGGGTCACCTAAAGCAGGTTGCACAGGAACGCATCCAAGTGGCTTTTGAACATCTCCAGAGGAGACTCCACCACCTCTCTGGGCAGCCTGTTCCAGGTCATGGTCACGAACATACATTTGCAAAACTGCTGCACTTATTGGAGACCTGAAAGCCACAAATACAGCCCCAGGCACTCCAAGGGGACGTATCAGTGACAGAGGGACAGATGCTCCCTCCCCTCCTACCACTTTCCTTATGAAACCAGCGTGATGGAAATAACAGATGGCCCCGATGGTTCTCAGTTTAAGGCATAGCACTACCCCATCCCTCACCACATGGAGGGTCAATGCTAAGTTACTCTAGGGAGTTTGTCACCACTTGCTTTGTCTCCCAGGAGTCAGCAGAGGCTTCCTCCCCTTGGCACGAAGGCTAGAGCTGAGCAGCTACCGGGGAAGCGCTGGAGATGTGACTCATGGGATTCAAGGGTAACGAGGAAGGCACAGAGAAGACCAAATATCCATAGCTCTGGATGATGAAATATTTTAAAAGCATGTGCTGATACTGCTCACCTTTGTATCTTGCACGATATAGACGCTACATAAATTGTATCCCTTCCCCAAATTCCTCTTAACTTCCTGGCCCGGCATTACCTCCCAGCAATTTTAGTTCTTTTCTACGCAAAAGGAGCAACGCAGCCCCCTCACTGTGAACTGCCCGTGTTTTACACACCGAACTCATCACCCTGCATCGCTTCGATACGGTGTGATCTGCAGGTATATGTCAAAATCCCTGACCCGGCCGGATCCCGTATAGTCTGTCGCAGGAACAGGTATCTGAGCCCCGGGTAGCATTGCCATATGCAGCGTAGGGAACCTTCCATATGGTTTCTGAAAAGTGGTTACAGCACACGTGCACCAGGCACTTTTCAAAGTAAAACAGATCTGTTCATTTTTATTTTCAAAATACCAAAGCAGTAAAATCATGTAATTGAGTAATCACTTGCCAAATTTCCTTTTTTAATCTAATCTATTTTGAGTTACATCAGAGCCAAAATGCAAATTAAACTGGGAAGATTCCAACGTTTATTTTTTTTTTTTTTTCCCTTTTAGAAAACACAATTTAAGGTACTCATAAGTAAGGAAATTTTACAAACCATTTGTTTCGTATGCTGTAAACTTTGCAAAACAAGTTTCAGCCTGAAGTAAATTTTCATAGGTAATAGGTTAAACAGAAGTCTTATGTAAATTTTGATCTCTTCTTAACAATTCCAATGTTCGTTTTGTAAAATTTGATTTGAAAATAATGCCATCGTTTTAAAAGAGGCTCAAAGGGTCAGAAACCAGGCAAAAAAACCACCTGCTCTAACAAGGCACACGTACAGTCTTTCAGCTCTAACTGCTGTACCAAAAAAGGAGAGATTCCTGAAATTGCTCATTTGCAGTCTCCATGAATCGATTTTTTTTTTGGGGGGGTGTCGCTGCTGCAGCATTAAAAGCCAAACTCGCTCGCCAGCCTGGGCAAACTCGTCAGCGCTTGACCACCAGGCGAGACAGATCCTCGCCGTCCCACCACGGCCTCACCAAGTCACACATCTCAGCAGACTGACAAGATAAGAGTAGCCTTCCAGAGTAGCCGCCGTGGGAAACCTTCGCTCTTTGGGTTGCAGTTGCTCAGATCAAGTCTCTCCCTGCCCACGGGCAGACCTTGTGAAGAGCCGTGTGGCCATGCCGGTGTCCTCCCACAGCGCTGCCCTCTCTTGAAAAAGCTGGCACGCGCTGCAGTCATGGCTTTCATGGCGCTTGTCTTTTCTCCCCCTCAAAACTCCTTCCTCAAACCGGGGTCTGCTTGTTGACGCCTCCCAGCCCCTTTTGTAAGGCCCCAAAGGCACCACCTCTTCATTTTCAAATACTTTAAAGCAGTTGAACGGTTTTCCTTTCGCTGGAAAAAAACCCACCCTGATGCTACTGTTGGAAGAGAGCCGTTAAAGGACGGGTTGGGCCAGTCCTTACCACTCAAAATGCCGCAGAAGACGTGGGGGAGGGAGAGATGGCTGATAGTTTGCAAAGGACTTGACTGACCTTGCAGCTGCCCTTCTAAAGGGGATCTTGCCCCTCTTCAACGTGCCTTTTCCACCCTGTCCCCGGCAGTGCCACCGGTACCCATCAAATCCTGACGACCTGGTTCGGTGAGCTCAAACCACCGAGAACTAATTTGTTTTCCCTTTTTCCTGCTGCTGCTAAAGGCTGAGTTTTCTACCAGTTTAACTCCTCAACTCCACCTCACTTAAACTGCCAGGTGACAGCCAGTGTCAAGAGCAGCATGCGGCCAGGGGAACAGGGACGCTTTTTTTTTTTTGGCTACTAGCAGTTAGCTGCGATGTCAACCCACACCGCCAGGTCTCTGATGGCTCGGGAGACTAAAGACACGGTAGAGAGGGCAAAGGAGAGACAGGAAAAGCGTGAAATCAAACCAGACCAAGGATAAAGGGAATAGGCATACTAGATGCAAAGTAGGGGCTGGACTGTGAGCGTTGATCGTGGGAACAGATGGAGAGATAGCGAGAGAAATGACACCCATTACACTCAAAATCACACGTGTGAGAGAGGGGGAGAAGGGAGGGCAGAGCCAGAGCGTGGGGGGGGTGAGATGGAATTCGCAAGACGGGAAAAAAATTTGCAGAAAATAATGGTTTAAGAAAAACTGGAATCGGAACTTGCTGTTCCTGGAAAAATTACCGTCTAGTTGCATCAGCGTGCTTAGAAAAGAACAATCCTTTGAAAAACAGCTTAATACTTTCTCTTTTAATGTTTGACATTTGCAAGGATCACCTGCTCTTTGTACAGTGCATAGTCACACAAAAAAAGAGTTAAAAGGTACAGGGTAACATCAGCTTTGGCCAGCCAAATAAACATTTATTGTATCAACTAGAGGCATAACATCGCACGGATTAAACTAGAGCCAAATCAAATAAAATATTCTTCCAGTTCTGCAGAGGATCGAGATGCAAACAAAAAGATTTTGATACTTCCATGGCTCTCCATTGGCACAGGAACCAGAAAGGAATATTCATTAGATCTGACTATATGTTTGTCTCGTGTGGGAGGTCTTAGTATAGTAATATGTATTAGAAACTTGATATTTTTCCAATCAAGCCTTTCCACTTACATTTACATATATTTAATTGTAAATATTCGTTTTCCTACCTGAAGCACTTTAAATAAATGTACAATAAACACATTCTACACAGAAGGGGAGCGAAGAGCTTCGGGGACTCGTGACCAGCCCTAGAACTGCTCCAGCCTCCCCATTGCTGATCGGGAGCAACGCAAAATGATCCCTCCTCACAGCTTGTGGGGGGGTCTCGTAGACCCAGTGGGTGATCTCACCTTTATTTCTCCGCAACCACAATCCCCCCCCCCCCGACCGACAAATCATAATTGACACAAACTGGCGTGTGTGCCAGTAGAAAAGGTGACGGCTACCAAGGAGATGCCCTCTCACACACAGAAATGGATTTCAGTTTGCAGTCGAGTCAATATACACGTATCTTTTCCGAGCACCGAAACGTGTGGGTAATAGAATGAGTATACGCTGTAACTAGAGCTTTATTTAAAGCTGGTCACCACGGCCAACAGTGGCAGTGCTGCCTCTGGAGGAACATGCCTCAGCCCCTCACAGCGGCCGGGAGCTGCCGTAGCTCTCCCCAAGAATTCCCCGGGGAGGTGGCAGCTTTCAGCGGGCACAAACCCGCACCACTCACACATGGGGGCTACGGGCGCACCTACCGAAGGAGTGCTCTTGTCTGCTGCGGTCACCTCATGCATAGCCAATGTAGGGTGCATTATGGGTTCCTCAGACCTATGCAACAGCCCCAGTTTGTAACAGAAAACTTCCTTTTTTCTTTTGTGACAGAAAGCACGTTTTAGTAAAAGAAGTTTTCCAGTGAGGATGCACTGATTGAAGACAACTGAAAGAAGGCTGGAAGCTACTCTTTCAAGATGAGGTTATGAAACCAGATTGATAAAATGGGTTTACTGTGTGAACAAGCATGAAAAAAGCAAGGTCTTATCAGCTGGTCTCTCAGAAGATGTAAGTTAGGAGGCGGAGATAGGCTTTCCCATACTCAAACCACTCTTCAGGCATGATCCAGAGGCAGTAAGCTTCAAGCTAGAGTACAGGTTAAGTATGAAGCTTTGCAAATTAGTCATACTTGAAGACTCCCCCCAAAGATATCCTGTACCAAATTAACTGACGTCTTGAATATTACTGCAGTCATACTGACCTACTGTTACAGTATGCATTCGTGATTTAGCAACAAAAAAATTGCTGAGTGTTGGTTATGGGAGATACTAATAGTCCTGGCAGAAACACATGTCCTTTGTACCGCTTACCATGAGAAAGTGATACTTAATTGCTACAGTTACATTAACAGCAAATTAAAGATTTTATTTTCAAATTGTTGGATTCAATGCCAAACTTAGGGAGGATAGAGTTACCTGTTGATTTCTGGGGCAAACCGGAAAAGATTAAGAGACGACATCTTATGCTTCATATTCATACTCAGATTAACTATGAATTAATTTTATGAATTGTCGTAGGGTACATTTATAAGGTGAAATTAAGATACCGTTTACCTTAATACTGGCCGACTGAAGTCAGAAGGACTACAGGAATTCAGAAAATACTTCTGGAGAAGAAAACAAATAGAGTGCCTCTTCTGAAAGTCACATACAGGTATTTCTGCATAGATTAAAACTTTTATCATGATGGATCATAAACTGTAAAGTAGTTCTTGCATCTACCAGAAAATTCTATTTTACGTGTGAATTTCGTGTCTTGTACATGAGGACTGATAGAACTCTTCTACTGCATTATTGGAGACTTATCAAAAACAGGATGCTTTTTTCTTGAGAAGATGAAAAGTACAGAGATAAGCAGGGAAATAAAGACTGAAGTTTTAACCAATAATATTTTTGTGTGGTTATCAGAGGAATGTAATAATTAATCTTTTAATCATTCTGAAGATTGTGTGAAATCATAATATCTCATCTTTTCCAGCCTCAACCTGCCATTCTTGATCTGAATTACAAACAATAAGAAAGGAGATGATTTAATGAGCAACTTTGTCATGTTGCCATTTTGCCTTAGTGAAAGGCAAATGTCTAGTTTTGCCTCTAAACTAAAATGTAATAGACTTATGTTTCAACTATGCTCACAACTGAGGCAAACATGAAGAGAAAAGTTAGGGCTATTTTAAAGCTAGAACCCCAGTGTCTTCATATTTCATGGAGACATAATTAAATACACACTGTTAAGAAGAAACACACGTTCATTTACTAGAAAACAGAATCCATGTTGTGGAGAAACACACATATGAAAGGAAGCCTAAAATTTGACAAACACTAAACTAAATCCAAAAAGAACTATTTCAGTCACAATGGCAATAGGTTATGTTGTTATTATGAATGAAAAAAAATGTCAGCATGATTTAATCACACTCAATAAATAGGCACTTCAACAAAGTATATATTTACACTGGCTTTCTGAATGCTAGGGCATCACAAAGTAGTATGGCTTTATTACAATGGATGGAAGATGGCAACTACTTAGAACCCAGTGCCAACATGGATTATAACAAATCCAGTGAGTATTTTGTTTTTCAATTATTCATAGAAAATTTAATCCTGATTAAGTATCCTTGGGCAGGAATTCATGGGTAGTTGATGACTGAAACCAACATTTATTTGAAATGCTTCTGTTAATTTAATCTGTGTATATGGCTTAATTATGATTGAATCCTCAATGTAACAGAAATGAATTATATCAGGATTAAAATTCTAGTACCACATCACCCATTCCATTTTCTTTGCCTTTTTTTTTTTTTCTTTAAAAAATGCAAGCCTGCTGTTTTAATTACCTTTATGTTGCTATGTATTCTAAGCCTCAAATACTGTTTAGACCTTCATTACTGGATGAAATTTTGTTACATTTATTTAAAAAAAAAAAAAAAGGCAGATATAAACCCTATTTTCATTCCCATTAGAATTTTAACCAGTATGAATATTAGTTGCAAAAAAGGCTTTTCTTTTACAGTAATAATAAAGGAAAGTTTCTCTCAGTCAGCTGTGAACATTTTACATGTGTTTTCTAGAGGAGACTTCTTTTATTTCCCCTTCTTTTATACTTACACATAAAATGCATTTTCTCTAAAGCATGAAAATAAAAGAACTTGTATTCAACGTTACGCATCACACCAATTTCACAACTGGCCTATTTCAGACTTGTTTGAGCTTGTAGATGTTTTAAGAACTGCATTTTATAAGACCTTCAAACCTAGTATTGATACAAAGTAAGGACATTTTTTTGTGTCTGCGAATGGGAGAGAAAAGATTCGTTGTACTTTCCTGTGATACAGCTCAGCACCACATGCCAGACATACAGAATATTTATAAAATTATTCAAATTATGGATTTTTCCACCCCACAATGCTTTTAACAGATTAATCTAGGGAGTTTGTCAGACCAAAGGTCTGTGAAGTGCTCTGATATTATCATTCAGTTTTACAGTGAAACCAACGTATCACATACCTGTGACAAAAATACCTGTATATTTAAGTCATTATTGCACATTCATTACATAATTTATTCTTCCTAAACATCTCAGAAGTGATGTCGATTTTTATGTCCAGAGGATACTGTTAGTGGCAACGTCACTGATGACAGTGAAGATACTTCCCAATATAGACTATGAGATAGAAAGAGTCTGTAGAGGATAACCATGGAGATGCACTGACAGAGGATAACACCTATGGTAATAATCTAGAGACAAAAAAAGAGAGAAAAGGAAAAAGTAAAAAAAAAAATAAATAAAATCACCAAACAAACCACAATAAATTTCTATCAGCATACTGTGTAAGTGCTTGAGGTTTAACTTCAAACCTTTTAACATGCTGCAGTTACAGAAGATTTGAACATGAATCTCTAGTCCAGGATTCAGACTCTCACACCTGGGTGTTTTTAAATCAGTAGATAGCCCTGGGCAAGTCAAAGAACCCTTCTGGCAGTCTCTGTTCTGGGGAATTTCAGACTTGCAATTCACCACCCATGCAGTTTCACAAGCAGAGGTGATGTTTAGATATTCTATTCTTACAACAAACAGAGTGGAAAAAAAAGAAGCTTGGAAACACTTTGCACTAGCACAATCATGGAGCTGTGAGGATAGTGATTTATCAGTCTCATTTAGCCAGACCTCTTTGCAGTGCAAGTCTCTTCATCTGTAAAAGTTGTGTAAGGCAGTATTTATCAAATGCATAATGGTAACCACTGTTTCCAAGAAAACGAAAGTCTAAGTTTATGTACAAAGGGTCTTTTAAAATACATGCTTTTCTTAAATAACTATGGTATTTATTGATCATACGTTTCTTCATTGTATTGAAGTGTATTTAAATAAGGAAACAGCTAAATTATCATGTCAGAACTGCAGCTGCACACGATGGTTAAGCTTCCTCAAATGTAAGAGCACAGCAACTGTACTCTCCCTTCAGTAAGCTCGAAATCTCAAAATATTGCAAAAATTTCCTTTACTAATCCTACTGCTAGAGATTGTCCTCCTGCCCTGATGACGTTTTCATCAAGCAACAACAACAAAGTCTCGTCACTTCATTAGTAGCTCTAGAGGAGTCTTTTTTTTTCTCCCTAGATTTTTTTTTTTAAATAATCAAATGCAGTATTTCATTTACTATGTATTTTTAGTGGAACCTTTTTCTTTCCCTTACATAGCCTCTACACAAATAAAAGCTCAATTTCTGAAAATATTTGCATAGAAATGCACAGATGGTTATAACCATAAAGAAAAGAAGCAAACTCTACCCTGGAATGAGGTAGTCAATCACCTGAGCACAGTAGTGCATTTTATCTGAACATGGCAGGCTCCACACACTAGTTTTCTAGTTCCCAATATGTTTAAGCAACCGAGAAACCCAGTGAGTCCACCTTTGTTTTTAACTATTTAGAGCTTACAAACCAAACTACATATTTAGAAATATTTCTTAATCTAAAAAGTACAGTTCAGCTACAGGTTCCCTGACCTATTTAACCACATAAAGCTTTTAAAGGACGAAAACTGAAAAGCAAACAACAACAACAACAAAAAAATCCACTGGTTTATCTTTCTACTAGCTTTGTTAAATGAATCCCCAAGGTGGTTTTAATTAAAAAGCAAACGAGCAAACAATAAAACAAAACACCCCCTCCACATTTTCCTTTGACTTTACAATCTCCCCCTATCCCTCCCTTAACCTAGAAATGATTACCCTTAGATGATTCAAGCCCTGTATGCCTTTGTAAAATATGACTCACATTAGCATCAATGAGAGCTGTGTGACTAAGACTTTTCAAGTTGCTTTGGGGTCATAAGATTAACAGCCTAAGAGCATGAGTTTGCTAACAAACACTGAATATGAAGAACAACTACTATTCAAATTCCATCTCTTTTATCTTGCCTGTACATACCTTTTCTCTTTGATATTCTCTGAATAATATAGCAATGGTTGCAAGACATGGGTGGCACAAAAACCAGAGAATGCAGGCCTAAAAGAGAAGATGAGTATAAGTTATAAAATGACTACATGCCAGCTTAGAAGAAAGAGATGACAGTTAGAGGAACTGCATTTACATTTCTCTCTATTTTATGAGCCCATTGTTTAATTTTCAATCAACAGAACGAAAACCACACAATGAAAGGTGGGATTTCTGTTTAAAAAAAGCTCTATACTCCTTGTCAAATTAAAATGACTACTCAGAGTATGATGACAGGGTGCAATTTAATCAAATCAGACAGTTAAACATTAACTTTCTTATGGAGGAAGAGAGTTTAGTGCTTCAGTCAACTGCACGCCACAATTATATTTACAGCAGAAGGGATCAGTTTCCCTGATGTAACCCATACTTTGGCAAAGGTGATATAGAACTCCCTTTTCAGCGTGCTTCTCTCCACCGTGATGATCTGGTAAAGACCAGCAGCCAGTGACAAAGCTAGGCAAACTCTGAGGCCAATAAGCAGTCCGCTTGCTAAACCATGGTGTGAATGGTAGCTGTGGTGATTTGTATCTTCAAACTGTTCCCAAATTAACAAGAAGCTCTGGAGAAAGAACACAAACAGCAAAGTACATTTAGAGTAAACAAGGTTACACTAAACCTCAATTAATCTTCCCATCACAGATTACATTATCCGCACAACTGGTCATGCTCCGCTCTGCTTGCTGGAGACTGCCATGTTACACAAAAAAACCCGAACCCGAGCTGCTTTTTGTCACCACCTATTACTCCAAGCGTAACTGGCAGGAGCAGAGTCTCACTTCTTGCGCTCTATAACTTTTAGAAAGTTTTACAAGTTAAAGTTTCCTCTAATTTGGATAGAAGGAATGTGGCACCTTAGCATAAGATCCAAAATAATCATCTAGTTAAACAGTCGGCCTACTAAGCAGGAAGCCCACTGAAATGATTCCATAGAGCTACAGGGAGGTGTCTCCTTCCACTTGGGATCCACAACCTGTAAAGCTTGTTTCAAAGGCAGGCGACTACGCCTTTTCTTTCAAAATCCTAACAGGATTCACTTTTCTTTTCAAAGATGGGGAAGTAAGAGGGTGGTGCTGCTGCCCCTTTTATACAATAGCCTAAAGGCTCAAGCATTCACCCAGGTTGAACTTGGATCTCCCACAATTCCCTTCTTTGCCTAAAGGATATCCAACTCGCATCTCCCACCTCCTTGGAGAGTGCCCCAACTGCCAGGCTATAGGCTGTTCTTGGGTGGGCCACTCTCCACCCCTTCTATTGAAGCTGTGCCATTGTGGAGAAAAGAATTCAACACCAGCTAGGTCAGAAACTGCGAGCGAGCCTGACTCTGCAAGCAACCGTCTCAGAAGCCTCCTAGGGTCTTGGAAAGGGAGCATCACAGGTTCTAAATGCCGTCCCAACATCTGGACAAACGCTCTAGCCAACAGATAACTGCATGAAGATAGCAATCCTCCTTAAATCTCAGCACTGTACACATCTGCTGCAGAATCCAATTTTGTAGGAGCACTGTGAGAAAGAATATTGATAGATTCTCTAAGGAAAAACAGATTAAAGAAGTGCCTAGTTTCTGAATCTTAGTTGAGTACAAGGCAGACGTCTACATGTTGCATAAAAAATGGGTCTTGCTGAAGAATACCTTTTTAAGACTTTGGGAATGTTAACGTTATAAATTAGAATACCCATAAAGTTTAGACTCTCCCAGCATCTTGTAGCAGCTGAATGGCATTTTAAGAACTTAATATACACTGGAATCCAGTTCACCTACTGCATGAATCTAACTTGCACTTAGGTTTCAGATGCCTAATGAAGCAGGCTTTCTGAAGAAAGGTAGGCAAATTTGATTTATGTGAGTGATGTAGCTCTGAAGGCCTTCAGAAGCAGACACTGTATGCCTCAATTTAGAAACCTAAATTAGTCAGATTCCTTTCTGAACACATTCAAAGGCTAACTACACTAACTACATAAAGACAAAAAGCTTACTGACATTAACTTTTTAAAAAAAAAAAAGTGCAATCCACCTGTCCCTTCCAAAGGTGGCTGTCCTTGAGTCTCATCAGTCAGGACAGGATAATTTTTACTTAGAATATCCTCAGAGAGTACTCATACGCTTTTCCCCTCCCTTACTGAGGCAATGACATGGCAAGCATGACTGCTGTCGTTTCAGCCACTCCTCAACTACCTGGGTGGAAAATGGAAGGATGGGAGAGGGACAGACATGAAGGATGAACGTCTTGAACACCACTGATTACTAGTAAACAATCTGACCATCAGGCTTCAATGTTCCCACCATAACACTCTGAATAACTTCAAGCAAACATCTTCAAATGATCAAATTACTTGACTGAGAACTCTGTCAAGGAGTAAGACTGAAATAAGACTAAATGGCTCCTGAAACCCTGAGATACCACACAATGTTTGATAAAGTTGTGTCTACAGCACTAGTTTTGGCATGAAATTGATGAATTCCTATCACAGAAGTTATTTCAGTCCAGGTAGAACATGCTCAGGCAACAAACAAGGCTTCTACCAGTTACAGAATCACCACAGTCTTGTACGCAGCATTTTCCCTTGTGATATTTAAATACCTTGGCTACTCCCAGGTGTAACTTCCCTGGACTGGACATACACTGTCTGAGAAACTAAAAAAACCCAACCATCCCCTATGTATAGAATCTTCCTGACTAAAGCATATGTCTGGGGGGAAGAAATATAGGCTGATGGAGATGGAACTGTGATACTGTTTTACCAAGAAACTTTAGGTAGATCCCAGGGATGGCTTAAACTTAAAAAAACAGAGCTCATAAGGGTTTGGATTTTCCTTTAACCTACAACAATAGCAACAGCAGTGAAGGAAGCCACTTTCATGAGAAGATGACAAAGAGCTGGAATAAAGGAATCATGAGAACAAAGTCCAAATCCCTATGGGAAAACAGCGTCTGACAGCAGGGTATGCTCTGGACCAGCCCTTTAAAGAGTGTAAGCAACACAGGAATCAGTTGATCAAAGACTGTGTGTAGTGACAGCAATGTAAGATCACAGAAGTTAATCTTCCTTCAGTTTCATTAGATTATTACAAAATAAGCAGAAGGCAGAAGCATTAGAGGCAGAGATGGAACCGTCAGTGCAACACACTGGAAGCTTGGACAGGGTGAACGTGTGTCGTTGGTCTTACTACGAGCCGGAACTGTTCTCACTCACCAGAGAAAAGCAGAATCCTATAAAAGAGAAATCTGTGCCATGGAGAGTTTCTAGGTTACTATGGATTAGGCAATCTGTTCTCAATGAAGGAAGAGCTTTCATAGACAAGCATGATCTTGAAGACAAGATCTTTTTGGCTGGCTATGCCTGAGAAATTAAGGTCAATAAACCCTGAAGTTCCTCACCTTGACTACAGAAAGGCACATATCAGCTCACCTAGCTGCAATATCAGGAACAAGCTGAAAAAACATCCAGACACCAACCTGCTGAAATGGTTATCAGAGACATTTTTCTTGTTGACAGTGAGCAGAACTATGAGCTCTGAGAAGAAAATGCGGGGAAATTCTAATTGTTATCCAGAACAACTCTGCTTAGGCTGTAGACAAAAGAACTGGATGAGCTAGGTAGCTGAAGAGCTGATTCACACTAGCTATATTCCTTCTTTCTGAAGTAAAGAAGAATGACCACCTCCTTGTTTACATAACACACTGCTCAAAATGCCTGACTTCATCTGCACATGCTTCTGACCTATCTTGGTTCACAGTGGAACCACAGAATGGTAAAGGTTGGAAGGAACCTCTGATGATCATCTAGTTCAACCCCGCTGCCAAAGCAGGTTCACCTAGAGCAGGCTGGACAGGAATGCATCCAGGCAGGTTTTGAATATCTCCAGAGAAGGAGACTGCAGCCGTACTGGACATGAACCACTGTCCAGTACCGGCCTTCCTCTTCAAATGCTAGAAGAATGTTTGCCACGGACATCGTCCTGATGTTCCAGATATACAAGCTGAACCTCCACATCCATATAATGAAGAACCAGACACTCTTATTTTTTCACATGAGGGAACAATTATGGTAGAACCCATCCTCCCCTTCGCTTTGCCAACACTGACTTTATGGCAAGCCAAGATAACATATCAGTCTCCAGTAAACGCAGGTTCTCATTTCTGAGAGGCAAGGGGAAGGGGGAAGCAAAAGGGAAATTAAAAGTAGCAGCAAGGCAAAGTGGATTAACTAGTTGTTTATAACCGTATATAGTACTTGGATATCTGATATCATGCAATGCCAGTACAGTAAAAAATGGTTTTAGATCCACGGTCAGAGGCATAGCTGATTCTGAGCACACCTTTGGGGCGTACCTACCCCTGTGAAGCATGATGTCTAATGCAGTAAGATTCTATGTCATTTTGGTCACATTCACAGTGGTCAGCTATCTTTCTAGAATCATTGCTTCCACTCTGATCAGCCCTGAAAGCTGAAACTCCTCAGGTCTATGTGATGGGAACGGCCTGCCATCAAGAAAGTTTTGAACAAGGTTTGTGTGTCAGCAGCAGAGAGTGTAATCTTTAATGAATGGAGAGTGGCCTGGGAATCTTTTGTTCTGAGGCTGAAATAGAGAACAAGTTAAGGCAAACGGAGATGCCGAATGGCAGACTTGTCCCTCCTTTGAGATGCTACCTCTTTGCAGCCGCAAAGACCACAAAAGATTTGCTGACTAGGAGGTTGTATCCACCCTACACTGATGGTAACCTGTAAACACAGCCTGGGAAATCGCTGCTGTTTCTGAAAGAACAAAAAGAAAGAATCCACAGCATCAGTACAAAGAGGAGAAAAACCCCTGAAAATTTGCTGAGTAATTTGAACTAGTAGCAGGCAAACAGGGTCAGACAGTTTGCCAGTCAAAACTGCAGTTAAGTTGAAGAACAACATGTTTTCCCAGACTGTCCACTTGCTTGACTTCCCTGAAGATGAGGGGAGGACAGGAAATGTAGAACGTCAATAAAACTAACATGGTTCTATCTTCATCTGCTGCGTTAGGGCATTAGGGTAATGCATGTGGTCTCCCGCACCCTTCACACCAAGTTCTCAGAACATCTCTAATTATCCACGTAACTCCATCCAATCTATGGCATGGGAGGAAACTAGCTCTCCCATAAGAATCTCTGGGAAAGAGCAGGACAGAAAGGAAGTTATTCTAGGTTTTTAATCATTAAAAATGCTCATTAATTGCCCTATTACTGCAGGTCTAAGATCCACATCTATCTAGACAGACCAGTGAACAACAGACTAATGCAGAGAATGAAGAACCTTTGATAGAAATGATGCATTCTGGATCCTGCTCCCCTGAGCTTAACATCCGCATTCTGTATTAAGAAGAAGAAACATGGCAGAAGGTGTATCTCCTATGTACTGAACCACGAGATGAAAACCATCTTCTCCAGAAGGGACAAGGATACTCTTGGTGTCAGGGAACTTTTTCTGGAGACAGCAGACCCTGAGACCACCCAGGCAATGACATACTCCGATACCCATATTCTGTTCCTATAAGACTGCTGCCAAACCTGACGTTCCCAATGGTACCAGGAGGAGAGATGTGGTAGAATTGTGCCTTCATGGTGAAAAGTAAGACGGCCAACTTTGTGTCAATGCCTCAGTGGCGCTCAAAGAGCCAACACAAATATGTAATGGACCAGTATGGGAGGAAGCAGCAGATATGTATGGTAACTGCCCCAATTTTTACCACAAGTAACAACCAAAAAAAGGAAAAAAAGAAGCTGATGATACTGAGTGTCCTTTCTACTTATAGTAAAAAGGAAACAAACAAACAAACAACTTTCCAGTCTCAAGTGACAGAGTATTAACACACCCATATGTATGTACAAGTGGAAAGGTATGAATAAAATTAAATACTTTTAGAAGTTGTCTTTACTACCAGCATGTAAAATTTCTGGTTCTAGATGGGTGTCAAAGTAAGGTGGAATGAACCTGTCTTTAAATTTCAACAGTCCCATTGACATTAATAGCCTTCGGTTTATATTCTTAATTAGCAAGAAATGTCAGCTCCCAGCTACTCTTAATGTTTTAGCAGTCCACTTATTTAGTTTGGAAGCAGCACTAATTACAGATACTACTCAAATGGCACAAAATTTTCACTATAATCTCTTCCTCATTACTGTCTCCAGTTTCTCCCTGTTCTTCTTTCTCAATGGCTTTCAGACTCTCTTGTCTTTATGTTGTGATTTAAAAAAATTTGTTTACAAAAGGCACCGCCAGGGTTGGATGATCTCCATTACAATTTACTTTTAAGGTATGGGTTTACTTGACTTTCTAATTTATACTAATGGAAAATATTTGAATGAAATTATGTGTCAGACCATTTGTATATTTGCAAGACCAATCCTGCACATGAACCTTTCAAGAATTCCCTTATATTGATTGAAAAGGCCATTAGATATCCTATTTGAGTGGTTTTAAGAGGAGCACACTGAGGATTTAAATTTTTTTTGGCGACAGAAAGAATTTCTCACAGCGGTTTTTCTTGTCTTTCCTCTCATGCTGCTTGTTGTCACCCCCCACAATGTAGTTCACAATCCCTCAGTTGTAGTGTTTACAACTATTTATAGTACCACATTATAAATCAGATCAGTAAAATGACTGTGCTGAAATCTCTCTCCCCCCCCCCCCCCAGTCTAGATCATTCCACTGATCTGGTTTACAGTATAATGCTACGAACAATTGGCACAACGAGGAGTTTGGAAAACTGTGGGAACTTCTTAAGTGGTTTTACTGCTGAACAAAAACATACTGTGGAGCTACACCTTAAATTGTTAAAGTAAAGAGAAGGTGTTGTTACCTATTAGACATACTAGGTGCACATTATGCTGTGGGTTTTTTTTCCAGTCTTGATACTCCCTCCCTCATAAAATATTGAAATTAGTTGGTTCATGGTTCTGTCATACTTAATAGCAGCTGTATATTTCAGTATAAGAATGAATATAAAATACAAACCTGTGTAACAACAACTACTACAGCAATGCCAGTAGATGTTGGAGTGGAATCCCACTGAAGAGGTCTGCCCTGAGATTTCTTCATTCTGCCTATCGTCCAACCCATACACAGACTCAACAATAAATACAACATTTGTATCTGTGAGATTATGTCACACACTATTGAAAATAAAAGAAAAAGAAGTAGAGTCACAATAAAAATAGTTTTTTCTAAAGCAAAAATATATATTTCTATATACCCACAAATGAAGGATGGACATTCACACCTTTGTATCACCTTTAGTCATAATTTTGATGACAGTTTGACTAGCTGAGGCTGCTTTGCCACAAAATCTGGATATTTTGTGTAGTTTCCAGTGACCAAACAGATCACTATCAGCTTTCCTGTAGTTATGCTGCAGTTCTGCAACAACACGGGCACAGCGCCACATCCTTCCAAATCCCACTCTTGTGTCAAAGAAGTCTGGGCTCAGGAGCCTGTCTGCATAAATAGATTTACAAATGCTAAAGAACTAAAATCATATATATGTTAATCACACTGCAAATATGAAACACGATGAAATGAACTCCTTTCTTTGCTCTGACAAACTTTTGTTCAAAAAGCAGATAGTTGCATTGTACTTTAAATTAACTGCACTTTGTCTTAAGGATGCAGTAGCTTGCAACAGAAAGCACAAATATTTAGGACAAATTCCACTCTCAGATACTTAAAGGGGAAAATATAATTAATAACCCTAACACGAACTTCATCTGGAGCAAAAACTTGTCTGTATTTCATTTTATTAAATGCAAACTACCTTTGCCTCATTTTACTATGTCCATTTTTTTCCTCTGTTTGGGAACAATTAACACATACTCCATAAAGTTAACATTCTTAATCAGCATCTCAAACGTGTGTTTGAAGCTGTATCTGAATAAAGAAAACTTCAAGCTGGAATATATTAAAGCCTTTACTTGTTAGCCTTGCTGAAGTACTACTGACAGGAGAAAGAACTGACGATTTATTTCTGGGTGATTGCTAGCTTTAGACATGGTAAGTTTTTGACTGAAATTTATAGAGCAATTTTTAATTTAGTGTTTGGATTTGAGAGTAAACTGGCTCATTGTACGTACAAGAGATGTACAAGAAAGATTGATTCGTATATTATGTAAATTGCAAATTTAGTTCAGAAACTAGAGATCGGGCACTACACGCAACAATACTTTCTTTTTCACTTGATTAATCTTTTAGTTCAATTAAACCTGTTCCTTATTTGTAATTTTCACTTACACTATCAGGTACAAGAAAAATATTTCTGTGTCACAAAAGCAAACTTTTAGTTTTATACAACTGGACTGTATTATAAAAGATAAATGCACTTCCACGTTTACTAAAAATATTGGCACAGAAAATGTTGCCACCGTACAGAGATCAATATGCACGCAAGGGAAGCATGTCAAATGAAGATCAGCTATAATATTTCCCTGACACTCAGTAATATTAGCAAAATATGGATATAAACCAGACTTCAACATGTTATTCCTGGGATATATTGATATTCTCACAGTTTATAAGCTTAAATGCTTCTAAATGTATTCAGACACCTTTGCTGTTTAAGAAATGCCAAGAGCTTTTAGTAAACACAAACTTCCTTATTCTGTAATAAAATGAACTGGCACTGATTTTGGGCAAAATGACCTTGGAATTATTTTACAGTGCTAGCTGTGGAGAGACAGTACTTACTAGAAAAAACTGTTACACAAACCTAAGGCACGCCAAACCAGTATCACAACTGCAAGCTAGAGAAATGACTGAACAAATCTGTATGTTCTAGAGAACATTTTATTTTCTGTCACTCCTTAAGATAGCTTGCCCTATAACTTTTAGCCAGACATCATCTCTCACTCACATCCTGGATATAGATATTGCTCTGCTTCAGTGTGGCAACAATTCAGGTGGGTTCCCCGACAAAATGGCATAAGACAAAACTTCAGTACCAGCTTTAAATTTTGACATCTCATATACCGTGCCAGAAAGTAAGGAGGTTGAGAGAAATTTCTAAAATTACAATAATCCCACAACATCCAGGGTCAGTGTAAAGTCACATGCTACTGAGCTGATACTATATTTGTCTGATTTCATCACAATTCAAAAATTTTATGGCTGTTCAACAGCCATAGTAACATTATTTGACTTTTCAAATTCTGATTTTACCAAAAGGTAAAAAGATCACTATTTGTGATACTTTTGAGTGAAGCATCACAGATTTGTGTGATTCATGCAATTAACTTAGGCGAAAAATTACACCGAGGGTCAGGTCTTTATTCACGGTAAAGGCTAAATGGTGGTGGGAAAAGAATAATTGTGTGGGATAGTAGCTGAACAGGTTTCTAGAAAGAAATTCTGGCCCCATGGCAGTCAACAGAAATTTTACCATTTACTTTTAGCTTGGATTTCTGTTCTGATATAGGTAAAATGGTAGCACATTCCATCTTCAAACTATACTAATTGCTATCAGCCATTCTTCAGAATTGTAACTGACACTGAAGCTTTCCACATTTCTATTACTTGTGCTCTTTTATTGTTTTGGGAACCACAAACCTTAAAAACAGTAGAAAGGAAAACTCTGAGCTGAATTTCTTAAATTCAGTTATTGATTAAAAAATACTACTTTATTATTCTTAATAAACTTTGCTTTAAGCAAATAAAAGTCTACTCTTCGCTACAATAAATATACAAAAAAAAATCTAATAAGCAGGAATTCTCTCTGAAGTTCTGGCTGGGTAGTTAACAGTGGGGTTTTTTTATAGGGAAGGAGTTATGACTACCTCCATATTCTCTATTTAATTTCACTTCAAGAGATGAGATGGAAAGTTTAATAATACAGTTGCTGGAGAGGCTGCAAGGAGCTGCTAGCTCAAATGGTTAAAACAAGAGGCAATTACTGTGGTGCCAAGTGCCATCAAGAGGCTGTTAATTCCAACTGCAAGCTTCTAAACGAACTCTAGGATGGGAAATATTTTTTTTATATAGGCTGTTACTCTCCAATGCTATTTCACTGCCACAGTATCATTCTTTGGGGTGCTTCATCAAGCCAATCAAAAGGCAATATATTTGCTTAGAAAGAACACCCCAGTGCTTCAAATATAAACTACAGAAAAAAAAAAACACCCAACAACATGTAACCCTGAAGAATCCAGCAAGAGTAAATCAGGGCATTTTGGGAAGGGATTTTAAAGAAATTCAGTTCCAGTAAGAACTCAGAATATCTGTTTAGAGTGGAGAAAAATGCTTTGTTAACATCAATTCTTTACATAAGCATTTTTTTTGCATCATTCTAATCATATCACCTGCTGTAACACATTTAACTGTTTAATTATAATCAATGTTAAATTTGCTAGTGAAATGACACACTCCATAAAATGTTAAGCTTCCTAAAAAGCTTTGCTACTCTAAATCATGCAAACTCTGCAAAACTCTTCAATGTACTGAAACATTTATTCATGTGACAGGCATGTATTTAAGTGTTTGTACGAAGGAATCTTCAGACAAGAAAATCCTTTAAAAAATCCAAAACAGTATCACAATTGTATAACTTCAAATGCAGTTATTGTAAACATCCAGAATAAAATCTGTTTTTCAGAAGAGCAACTTTTACTATTTTATATTCAAAAATCCAATGGTATGGTTGAAATTCATAATACAGTCCAACAAAAGCACTTGCTAATCTATTCTACAGATTCATGTATAGCGATATGTAAGAAACAGTAGACAAGCATACTCACATTCTGCCAGACTTCCCATAAAAGGTGCTCCTATTCCATCTTTAGAATAACTGATAAAAGAATAAAAAGATGGTATTTTTAAGTGAGTGAGTCTTAGATGTGTGTTTTCTTTAAATGTACATTTAGGCAATGATGTGGTTCTAAAAAGTCAATCCCATGTTTTGTCATAATCAACACAGAAAAGATCACATACCGATCTTTATAACACAATGTTCTTCAAGTCTTAAGACTGAAAGCAAAAATAAGCAAAGATACCTTGAGAAATGCAGGTAGTTGGCAAAAGCTGAACCAGCCTGAAATAATAATGCAATTGTCAACACCTTTAATACAGTATGCATAGGTCCACGCTTCTTAATAGTTTGCCATAAGGACTGTGCATATATGCAAGCAGTTACGAAGTACGCTAGGACAAGCAGGAAAAAGAATTCATGTAATCCTGTGAAAAAAAGAAATACAGCTTAGTTTTTTATAAAGAAGCGTTGCTACCAGCAGTAAATAACTAAAACAAAATATGTTTTTTTATAAGCACTAGGAAATACTTAGTACCTGTCACCCAAAAGTGGTAGTACAGATAAAATTAGTAAATTGTAGCCTATTTTATCCAAGAAACTCAGTGAATTCTTTCAGAGAGCTGATTATTATTTGATCTGACAAAATATTTTTTATTCAATGATACCATTTCTGAGCGTAGGAGAGGTTCTGTTCAAATACACAAAGCTTTGTAGCAATTACTGAAATAGTATAAAGTGGCATACAGTTTCATGATAAACAGAATATAATTGTACCAATTTGATCAGTCAGAAACATTTATTAAAGAACTCATTTTTAGCTCTTTTTTTTTTGCTTCAATTTTTAAAGGCACAATCTGAGAGGAGAGAAACCTAGCACAGACTTCTGTTGAACCTGTTTCACCACTGGGTGTCACTGTTCCTCCACACAAAGCCGTTAACTCCAAGAACCACAGTTAACCAAGACAGAAAACTTTATAAAGAAAAACAGCACAAAGAACAATACTAAGTTCATAGAGTGGATTTTTTTTGCACCAATCTGAAAAAATGCCCAGAGTTTCTGATACCATTTACAAAACAGAATTGCTCTAATTTTCAGTCTGGCAGTAGTCTGGTAAAATGCTTTCCTAAAGACCTGGATCCTGGAAATCTTTTCTATTGTCCAGAAGCTTTGGAACCCATCATATGAGCACCCAAAGGGTCGAAGCCAGCAAGCTATAAGCAAAAGTGGGTAAACAGACGTTTCTCACAGAAAACTTATGTTTTCCTTCTCCAGCCTTCCTTGAAAGCAAGTGGTGCCCACAGAATCAGATTCTGAGCAAAGTTTTGACTCCAGCGGCAAAACAACTCTGCTAAAAACTTCCAAACAGCTCCAACCAAAGATTAAAAACAGAGCAATTATACACATTTCAGTATCTAAGTTGAAAAACGTTTGAACTGGATGCGTTCTGAACAGTTCCTAATACAGTAACTTCTATGGCTAAAATTAATCACTTTGGACGTACATACAGTGAAATGCGAGAAAGAGCATAAGGTAATAAAGACTCATAAAACAAAAACTTCAGGTCCACTCTGCTTCTCTTGTATACCTATACAAAAGCATGATTTGTGAATGACAAGAATATGCATTTTAGATCAATCTCTTACTCTTTCTTTCACTCTTTATCTTTCCGCTTCAAAAGACACCCACCGAAGTTGACAAGGATTCCATAGGTAAGTTATTTCTCACCATGATGAATGGATACACATGGAAAGCTCTTCAGGAAAATGAACTAGCTTTTAATAAACACTAAACATTTAGGATAGAAAGTTCCTTCCAACAAAAGACAGATTGTGGATGATTGGCTTGAGACCAAGAGGACTGAAGAGAAATTTGCACTGAAATATAACTACAAAAATCAGAGTAACTTTCAACCTGTCTTTTTAAAGTTTCCTGATTTTCAAGTAACCTAGAGTTAACAGAGAAAATAAAACATAAGTACCTTAATTTGAAATACCTAACTTCAAAGATCTTCAAAGTGCTGTCTACCTGGTCAGCTGCCTTTAGAAATCCCAGATTGTACCGGTATTATGTCTTATGTAAAAAAATCCTACCACATAAAGTGATAAGAGATTACTTGCCAGGGATCAGAAGCCAGGCCTCCTCCCCTCTCAAGGCAAACATCTTAATCACAAGGTTAGAGTGTCAAGTTCTTTCCTGTACTTTCCTTATAGTTAATTTAATTTTGAGATCTCCTGTGTCAGGCCACAACTTTAGTAACTAAAGTGAAGGATGACCTAACCAGAACCATTTGCAACTACATAGCTTGTAGTCACCTCAAAGAGAAAACCAAGGAATGAAGCTGGATCTTCTCTCTGATACCCTAATGTTCTATGCACGCCTCTATGGAAAAATGACAAGCATTGTTCCCTAAAGATGTATTTAAAAAAAAAGAAAAAAAAAAGAGCTAGAGAGATATGAAATCATCTTCAGTTCATTGAAAGTAGACACCAGCATGTAACTTCAGGATTCATGGCAGTGATGCAAGTTTTAAATCTGAATGAACAGAGGTATTCCTGTGCAACTGTGGAAGACATGGCATGTGCAGCTCACCCTGTTTCTTATTAGATCTAAATATATGCATCCAACACATTTACACACCTCCATACTCAACACGCAAGCTGTTCAGAGTTCTGCTTCAAAGTGCTCAAAGTCTTCCTACAAAAGAAATATAGAGCTGAGATGCCTCTCTAGGAGGTCTGTACACCACTTTTGAGGGCCACATGATGTCTTGTAGTTGCTTTGCCCCTTGATTTAGCAAAAGAATGCTACTACTGCTTTTTGAGAATAAAAATAAGTTAACCTAGAATTCACCTCTGGATACAAAATTCACCAAATAAAAACTGACAATCAAGTTTGTAGACTAAAAAGCAAAGTTAAGAAGTTGAAGAGACAGGTAAGTCAACTGATAAGCCTTGAAAAATGCATGATTAACAGTGCTACTTTCTTACATCTGGTAAATATTTCAGTGAATATTTTCTTCCCTTCAAAAAGGCAGCTGGCCTTGTTCCCTCTATAACTTCTTGAGACCAAGAATGACAGCATGGCATATGATTCCGAGCACAGTGATTAGGCTCACTCTGGGTAGGTAGGTAGGTTAAATCTGTGTATGAAGGCAGACTAAGCCTATTGGGCTCTTCCCTAGGTCAGTGATACGCTGATGAGGCCTCCCAGAGCAGGGAAGCTAAGCACTGCAATGAAGCATACATTAGGTTGGATTGTCCAAAGCATACAATTTTACCTGGGCGCTTCTTTAGCGACTGTCTTGAATCATTTCTAGAAGTTTTTCTTTGCATGTTTAAAAATTTAAAATTGCATTTCTTAAATAAAATAAAATTAGGACTAACAAATATCTAACCTGTGGTCTACAACTAAGGTACTTAAGAAAGACCTAAACATTGAACTAAAATTGTACTGGCAAAATGTTTTATCATGCATGTACTCCTGTTCCACAGAACCAAGCTTTTCACAGCTAAGGAACTTTATGAATTCATTAAAATCAGAGATTAAATTCACATTCAAGTGGAAGCTTACAATTTCAACATGGGGAAAATACCTATCAGCAAAGATATTAACACTAACTTTCCTTATGCATCTATACTTCCAGTTAGGCAAGTTTTGGAAAATCAGTCTAGAGAAAGGGAAGGATTTTTCAGTAATGCCAGAAAATGAATTAAAGTTTACTCTCCGTGAAAAAGTAGAATATGAAATATAAGAGACTCTGCTATCTATTCCCCGTACTTTTCCAAGCATAGCAAGTACAGATTTGTTTGGGTGATCAGAGCCTTAACTTACAAATCCAATTTTAAGAAAAAAAAATCTTACCAGATTCCCCTGCGCTAAAGTGATCTAATGGATTCCCTTCTGCATCTGGGTTTAGTAAGACCATTTCAAACTGAATATCCTCGGATTCAGAATAATTCTCCTCGCAGGTAAACTTGTCTACATAAAACACATACCATGTTTCCGGATAAGGAATCTGTGAGACTGTCAGATTTTGCTCTGTGTGGTTCACAGTCACTTTGAAAGAAAACAAACACAAACATGGTTAAGTACTTGATTAGTTTGTTTTTAGACAAGTCATCTTTGAATGAAGATAAAATTTAAATCCACAACATCATATACAGGTTATAAACTACATACAGTACAAAGCAGTCTTTGGTTTGAAAGCCAGCCATAACATCAGAGACCAGACTTCCAACTTGATCTTTTGTTTCAAATAGGTGCAGGCAAGGGTTAGTGAGGCTATGTCGCACATTCCACCTCTCAGCTTTTAGGTTTGCTGGGAGGGCTCCCTTCTGATAGAAGCCAGCAACTGCAAACTGTGTCTCCCATGCTTAGCACATTTCCATCCTCTAATACAGTATTGACAGAACTAGCTATTCTGTATTAGCCAACAGATACTTCTGCAGTATGAAAAATACCTTTGTGAAATTTATTCCACTCTATTTTCAAAGATATTTAGAGTACCAAACAGCCACATGCGAGCTTGGTAAACAGTATTCATACTTTGAAGGTACAATTTAGCATATTTCATTACACCTTCCCCAAACTGTAATAGACTGAATTTCAATTGACAGCTATGGGCTTAGACCATCATCCAATGAAACTGCATATTTCAAATCAGATTACGTTTAAAATCAACTATGTAAGAGACTGATGTTTCTTCTGCTCACTGATCTTACCACTATTTTTCCTAAACATAACTGTTAACCAAGCACAATCTCTCCAAAATAAACATTTGCTGTGGCTCTACATGTTTGGGTGAAACTGCAAGAATTCTAAGTACTGTTACACTGATGACTGAACTAGAGTGCTAATCAGCTCAACCATAAATGGAAGCCATCTGTAGATGGCATCTGTAGAAGAAATAACAATATAATGACTGGACTGTAGATTAATTCACCTTAATAGTTTAAGATGACAATGGTTAAGGATGAGGAAAGACAAAAAATTCATAAAAAAAATAACCTACAAAACAAGGTATTTCTGGGTTTTATGCAAAGGCCTTTCTAAATGAAAAAGCTGCAAACATACATATTAAATCCTTAGCAAGCTCATTATCCCTAAATATTTTGCAGACAAAATTTGGAACTGATTTCTAACTTGAAGTCTACCTGTGAAAAACATTTATGTAATTTAAATAAACTCATCTCAACTTAAAGAAGTTATTTTCTGTTCTCCAAAGGCATGAACTGATCAACATTAGGATCCAGGAAGAAATATATGACATGCATCTTTGCAGCAATTTTCATGAAGTACAAATTCGGACAACACATGAACCAGAAAAGTGCTCTAACACAGGCAATTTGTCTTGTGCAGCTAATGTTAAGTGTGCATTCCGCTCTGTAGCTACGTATCTTATCAATCAAATATACAAAGTGAAACAGCTCCCTTAAAAAAAAACCCAAGATTTTTAAAACACACGTCTAGGATTTCATATGGTGCTTAATCAAACGAAAAACAAACTGCAGCTGACAGGGGTGGCTTGACTCTCCATCGCAACTCTCAGCTGAGTTCTGATACAGTGTCATTTGCACCAAGACTAAGGATCACACAAAGTGTGTTTCATCAGTTTTCCATCAAATCTACAAGCTAACTCACAAGAAATGAAGTAAGATAAAATAGAAATGTAATTGATTTTGCCCAAGATCAGCAAACAGATCCAACTCACCCTGTAGTCATACGATTCCTAAACACAGTAGAAAACAGCGAGTACAGTGCTGGGACAGACAGGAGTGACGGACCAACTGCTAGTCATTTCAGCAGCACTGCATGTTCAGCTCAGATCAAGTGTAAGGGAACTACATCCTTAGAAGTGACATCTGTATAAGATTTCATTATGACAATGTTCCAGGAGATCGATTTGTTACTCTAGGGATTCTGTCTACACAGAAATTTATTTTAAAAAGAAGCTGTATTCACTTAAGATATATTTGAACAAAGTCTCTCATCTTAATTTAATTTCTTAAAGGAAAATTTATGCTTTAAGTAGGCTTTATAATATTACGATCAATAAATGGTGCAAAAATTATTATTTCAGTATGTTTGTCTTCCATTTACGTAATTGAATGTTTCAGTGTTTTACTGTTCTTTTAAATTTACATGGATACTCGAGTTAAGCTTTATCCTGATTAGCTCATCTTTGATACTGTATTAAAAATTTTCTAACATGTTTCATACATCAATGCGTGACAGGTTTGTGCTATCATGACAATGAAAATATTTTATATTTTTGTTTTCTTGTCTTGGAAAAATGTCATTTCCATGGAATTGGAGAACAGGAGTCTCCTAAGGAATGAGAAATCTTCCTCCATAAACAAGACAAGAAGTTAACCTGTATATTCTGTACCGGTATAATTATCAGCTCAAATATTAAAAACATTTGAATGGGAGATTCAGTGATGAATACCAAATTACAAAATTAAAAGGTGAAAGAACTTTAAATGATAAATAAAGCAGCATAACCCAGATTACCTGGACCTGAGCAAAGCCTTTGACACTGTCCCACATGACAACCTGGTCTCCAAGCTGATAAAATATGGCTTTGATGGACTGACAATTCAGTGGATAAAGAACTGGCTTGACGGCCGCACCCAAAGAGTGGCTGTCAATGGGTCCATGTCCAAGCGGAGGCCAGTGACAAATGGAGTCCCTCAAGGATCAGTACCGGGACCAGCCTTGTTTAACATCTTTGTCAGCGACATGTACAGTGGCATAGAGTGTACCCTCAGCAAGTTTGCCAATGACCCCAAGCTGTGTGGGGTGGCTGACACGATGGAGGGAAGGGATGCCATCCAGAGGGACCTCGACAGGCTGGAGAGGTGGGCCCATGCTAACCTCATGAAGTTCAACAAGAGCAAGTGCATGGTCCTCCCTCTGGGTCGGGGCAATCCCAAGCACCGATATAGGCTGGGCAGTGACTGGCTTGAGAGCAGCCCTGAAGAAAAGGACTTGGGGGTGCAGGTGGACGAGAGGCTCAACATGAGCTGTCAGTGTGCACTAGCAGCCCAGAAAGCCAATTGTATCCTGGGCTGCATCAGGAGAAGCATGGCCAGCAGGTTGAGGGAGGTGATTCTCCCCCTCTACTTCACTCTTGTGAGACCCCACCTGGAGTACTGCATCCAATTCTGGAGACCCTACTACAAGAGAGATATGGACATGCTGGAACGTGTCCAGAGAAGGCCCAAAAGGATGATCAGAGGGCTGGAGCACCCCTCCTATGAGGACAGACTGAGAGAGTTGGGGTTGTTCAGCCTGGAGAAAAGAAGGCTCCAAGAAGACCTTATAGTGGCCTACCAGTATCTTAAGGGGGCCTACAAGAAAGCTGGTGAGGGACTTCTTAGGATATCGGGTAATGGTAGGACTAGAGGGAATGGATTAAAACTAGAGATGGGACGATTCAGACTGGACGTTAGGAAGAAGTTCTTCACCATGAGGGTGGTGAGACACTGGAACAGGTTGCCCAGAGAGGTGGTGGAAGCCCCATCCCTGGAAGTTTTTAAGGCCAGGCTGGAGGGGGCTCTGAGCAACCTGATCTAATGGGAGATGTCCCTGCCCATGGCAAGGGGTTGGAACTAGATGACCTTTAAGGTCCCTTCCAACCCTAACAATTCTATGATTCTAATTTTTGCAGATGACCTTACAGATCCACGGGAAAGCTAATGATTATGAGGTTGTGAAAGACAAAAAAAAAAAGAAGAAAAAAAAGAACAGAGAAAAAAGGTTTTCAGGTACAAAATTACCCTTTTACTGTGTACTTTGTCTACATACTCCCACCCTACAAGCATTCACTTCAGAAGTTTAGAGGTAACTGCAGCAGGCTGCATCAGTTTGCCTCTAATTTTTTTTCATTCCACTGCAGTAAAAGTCACATTCAAACTATACATTTGACTGTCTCAAACATTTACATTTTCTAATTTCTTCAGTTTCATCTTACTATGGTATTCTTTGTAAATTCTTTCACATACTTAACATATTTTTCTATGGAAAAGTTTGAGCTAAAAAAACAAAAGAAAAAAAGGAGATTTTTACTCCAAGCAAAGTTAAAGAAAATCTCTGTACTGAATGAGTAAATGAAGACTTCAGCCAAACACGTATCCTTTCTGAGTTGTGTACAAGTGAGAGCACGAGACTAGAACTAGTCATAAAGTTTGGCTGTTTGCATTAAAGTCATTATTTGTCAAGGATTGATCATTTTCCAGCAGTATACTAAATCATAACTCACAAAGTCTTCTGAAGCAATGCAAACAAAGCAATTACATTTCCTTGTAATCATTTTTAATTACAGAAGGCCAAAGTCCTGCTTTTACTTAAATTGATGCAAAGTCCAAATTCACTGAAATAAATATTCTAAATATACAGATAACTTAGCAGGGTTCTAAATACACAGATAACTTAATTTGTAAGGAAAAAAAAAAGTAGCAACTCACTTGTCAGTTGAGCTTTAGAGAACTTCTCTGTACAGCTGTGATTTTCGATACTGTTCTGCAGCTTCTGCCATTCCTGTGCTTGGAACAGGTGAAGTCTAGCTTCTTTTGTCACAGCTACCGCTACGTTCTTGATTCTGACACACAGAACAGCATGGTCACCTTGATATTTAAAAAATAAAATCAACTACTCTGCCTTGATGTCAGTTACAAACAAAAAGCTAGCATGGCATAGATTTTTTTTTTTTTGTAAGTAGCAGCACTAAAGCTTCAGTTTATTTCTTAAACTTTTACCACTGCTTTCCATAAAACTCTTTACACTCTTTCATCTTTATGAAAAGTCATACGCAACTTACTAACACAACACTGCATGCAGGATTCTCTATGATGGTACCTAAACAGACCTCTACCATAACCCAAATGTTAACACTAACCTTCCCTACTACAAACAGCCTTCCTTCCTCCTCTTTTTTTTTTTAAACAGGCTTCCAGATAGTCTGTTGTTCCTTCCTACCACTCCAAATTTTATTTTTTCAAGTTCCAGTAAAGACAGTGTCTCAATCAGTCTTAATAGCTGGTTCCAAGTCTAGTATTATACAATCTAGCATTATATAATCTTTGTAGCACACTTAGGAGCATCATAGGGTAGCTCTTGGGTCTAATACCAGAACTTATGTAAACTGACATTCATGTTGTAGACTGGTAAGAGCCAAAATACTTAGTTATAGATGACAATTGTCAAGTTGATACAAAGAAAAACAAACTTCAAAAGTGTTCTTTAATGTGTCAGTCTACCTATAGGCTGTCTATTGACATAGAGAAATATTTTAGTCATTTTAGAACCAGCTCATTTGACACAATTTATCTTGTCTGGGAAATTCTACAATCCTCAAACTTATTTTGATAAATTCTTTCATTATATATTGCCATAGACTTCTTTAAAGTAACTAAAAGACAGGATTTAACACAAAAGAAAAATCAGTGAGTACTGCAAAAGTACAAATTCATCCAAATTTTAGCAAGCTTTGTGTGTTTTTTAAACTGTCAGAGCAATTTTCTTTCCCACCTAACCTAGGCACCAGCTGGATGTGAGTCAACACACTACTACCAGCTTCAAATAACGCTTTGCCAGGAAGGTTTTCCTGCTCAGAGATAGCTGCCAGACAGCAGTCCTGCAATAAAACCTCAAAAAAGGTGATCTTCTGGGATCTGTAAAATATTATATGGACTACAGTTTACCTAAGTTGCTAATACAAGATTTTGAAAAATTAACAGAAGGTTCTAAAAAAAGCCCATATAGCTTCACTAAGACCCAAAATACATATCCTTGTGGGTATATATGTAGAAAGATGACTACTTCTACGGAAATATGCAATAACTTATAGAATAAATTATATCGGAACACCTAAACCACTGATCTTGAATCTTAATGCTCTTTTCTCAGATTTAATCAGTGCATTTTTTTTCCTTTATATCTATTTAGATCACTTCTACAATTATCTTCTAGGACAGTGATAATTAACTGCTTTCAAGTCACTCCCCAAGCTATCCCCACCCTATCTATCATCTCTCATTCAGCACTGGAAGGTCACATTCCAACTCTTCTTATGTCACATTTTCCTTCATCCCATTATTTTTTTTCTTGCAAACATTTTTGTTTTCCTCTCACACTACTCCTCCAGTCTGGGAGGACGCCCTGCGTAAGCCTTATCTTCATGGTTGTCTTTCAAAGCATTCCGCAGAACTCTTCTGCCATGAAGCTAACTGAGAAAAAAAATAGCCTAAGCTACTGAAATGCTGAGCTTACAGGAAAAGCATGCTGACCAGCACAGCCTTGTTGTATATGGCATTCACCATGCTTGCATATAACTCTTTTTGCAAAGTAGAACTTCTGTAGCAAAGAGAGTCATTTCCAACCTGTATTTCGCAGTGGCCACTCTAATAGGATTCCACCTCATTGCTAGGCCTCTTAACTAACAGTTCAGGAATTATTACTAACAAGGAGTTAATAACACAGGAAAGAAAAGCCCTTGGGAATAATAAGGTGAGAATTTACACTCTGATGCACGGTGACACTGAAAACACCCAGTGATGTGAAACAGACAGGTGCAATGTTAACCATCGTTCTCATTCGGTGGAGTTCCAGGAGGGAAGGAGAGATGTGGGTGAGAGTTAAGATGCCTCTGCTGTCCCAGACACCCCCGCCACGTCAGGCAGTGGGACACGAAGGGAGGCACAGCGCCGAGAGCCCACAACAGCGCTCTGCCGCTCTCTGACAAATTCCGACGCTCTTCATGCCGTTACCAGCTCCTCTTCCCACCGCCGTGCTTCACCCCCGCCTCGCTCCGGCAGGGTCCCGCTTCTGGACGAGCTTCCCACCGCCCACCCCAGCTCCTCACCCACAGAGGATCAGACTTGTCGCACGTCCCCAGCGGGGGCAGAAGAGCTGCCGGGCTGCCCCCGCTGCTCCCCTCAGGCCGCCCTAACGGCTCGCTCCCCTCACCCCCGCGCTGCTCTGAGGCGCCCTAACGGCGGAGCGGGCGGGCCGGCGCGGCCTTTCCCTTTCCCCTCGGGCACCCACCGTGGAACTGGAACCGCGCCACGGGCCGCCAGGGCTCCAGCCGGGCGGCGGTGCTGCCGAAGCCGCCCCGCAGCGTCTTGCCGCCGGCGCCCCCCCAGCCAGCGGCGCAGAGCAGCCACAGCAACCGCCACCTCATCCTCCGCACCCCGCCGCCGGCGACCGCCGTTAACCGGCGCCCGCCCCCCCCGCCCGTACCGCAACGGCTCCCGTGACCACGTGACCCCCCCAGGTTACAAGCGGGCGCGGGAGGGCGGTGGGGGGGAAGAGAACCAATAGGAGCCGCGCGCGAGGCAGCGCCCCCCCCGCCACCGCGCCTCCCCAGCGCGGCGACGTGTCCGTTACTGGGTTCGGCCGTAAGTTGAGACACCCAGCGTCGTAAAAGGCGGCCGTCGCCGTTGATGGATAGCGGAGGGTAAAGCCTTGGCCTCTTCACACGGCGTGCCTGCGCCGCTCGCTTCAGAGGCGGCGAGCTCTGTTGTTCGGGCGCTCGGGGAGCGGGGAAGGCGTTTTTTTCACGTCGGCTCTTGCCGGTGAGGCTGCCGAACTACAGCTTCTGTCCCGTGTTGCGCATGCGCTGCGGTGAGGTGTCGTTCCCCCTTCCTTTCCCCCCCCCGCCGCCGTAAAGCGCGGACGATGTCGGATCCGCCGGGTTCTGCAGAGCTGCCGGTCTTCGAGAAGCGGCTGCTGGTGACAGGCGGCGCGGGGTTCATGTGAGTGGCGGCTGCGGAGACCCGATCCCGGCCTCGTCTCACCGCCAGGCTGGGTGGGGGCCGCTGGCCTCCTTCCTGGGGGCGGGGGGAGCAGGCCGCGGGGCGGGGGGGTGGCTGTCCCTTGGTCCTGTTCCGAGTTGGCTCGGGCCGCGTTCCCTCAGGGGCAGGCTGTGGTGGGCGCAGCCGTTTCTGTAGGACTGGGTTCGCCTTGGCGGCTGCCTGTGGCTCTGTCGTGTGGTGGACTTTGAGGTGGTGAGTGCTGGGGAGCCAGCGGGGCTGGTGCCCTGCTGCCCTCTGCCCACGGCCAGTCAGAAGGTGCTCGGTCAAGGGAGGGCCGTCCAGCGCTGGCGGTGCTCAGCCTCAACCGGGATGGGGTAGGGGGTGGCTGTGCTCTGAGCCAGCTGCTGTTTCTCACCGCCACCCCCCAGTGCTCTGGGCTTTCCTCGAAGCAGAGGAAGTTGAGGTCCATCTTAAGTTTGAGGCTGTCAGCGTGCTGAGTCTGAAGCTGTGAGAGAACTAGATTTCTGTGTGTACCCCTCAGTTTGGGGGGGGCTGAAGACAGTGGGATTGAGTGCACCCTCAGCATGTTTGCCGATCACACCAAGCTGTGTGGTGCAGTCAACGTGCTGGAGGGGAGGGATACCATCCAGAGGGACCTGGACAGGCTTGACAGGCGGGCCCTTGGCAACCTCATGAAGTTCAACCAGGCCAAGTGCAAGGTCCCGCGTGTGGGTTGGGGCAATCCCAGGCACAAATACAGGGAGGGTGGAGAATAGATTGGAAGCAGGAGAAGGACTGGGGGGTGCTGGTGCACAAGAAGCTCAACGTGAGCCAGCAATGTGTGCTTGCAACCCAGAAAGCCAACTGTATCCTGGGCTGCATCAAAAGCAGCGTGGCCAGGGGGTCGAGGGAGGTGATTCTGCCCCTCTACTCCACTCTGGTGAGACCTCACCTGGAGTACTGCGTGCAGCTCTGGGCCCCTCAGTACAAGACATGGACCTGTTAGAGCAAGTCCAGAGGAGGGCCATGAAGATGATCAGAGGGCTGGAGCACCTGTCCTATGAAGAGAGGCTGAGAGAGTTGGGGTTGTTCAGCCTGGAGAAAAGAAGGCTCCGAGGAGACCTTATAGCGGCCTTTTAGTATCTGAAGGGGGCGCACAAGAAAGCTGGAGAGGGACTTTTTACAAGGGCATGTAGTGATAGGACCAGGGGTAGTGGCTTCAAACTGGAAGAGGGTAGATTTAGATTGGACATTAGGAAGAAATACTTCACTCTGAGGGTGGTGAGACACTGGAACAAGTTGCCCAGGGAAGTTGTGGATTCCCCATCCCTGGAAGTGTTCAAGGCCAGGCTGGATGAGGTTTTGAGCAGCCTGGTCTAGTGGGAGGTGTCCCTTCCTATGGCAGGGGTGTTGGAACTAGATGATCTGTAAGGTCCCTTCCAGCCTAAACCATTCTATGTGAATAAGTCCTGCTAAACCTGATCTCTCAGGGTGAGCTTCTTGTACACAAGACTGTACCAAAGAGAAATGCCACCTGGTAGTCAGGCTGTCATTTCTTGTTACACCTAACAGCAGTGTTGGAGAGTTGAGTTGACTCTCAGTCAGTATTGTGGGTTAGGAGAGTTTACTGTTTAGTACTTCCTAATACCTAATGTATAAACTTAAGAGTTTTTTTTTTTAGAATTTTATTTTAGAATGGCAATTGAATGGAACGTATAACAGCTTGTGTTTTTTTTCTTTTTAGGTGTCTGTGAGCAATGCTGCTTTCTTTTGTTGTAGCATGAACTTTTAATCTGATTTGTAGTTCCTGAACTATGCAGTTATGGGTATTATCAATAGAATAACATTGACATATCATAAAATATATCTGTGAATTCCTCTTTTGCCTGTCTTGAGTACAGCCCGCTCTTTTCCCGAAGTATTTTGATATTGATGAACTTACTTGTAATTTATCATCTCTTTGTTACCTTAAAGCTAACTGTCTAATTGTAAAATATGTTTTTCTTCTATCCTGCAGTGCTTCACATGTAGTTGTCTCTCTCGTGAAAAACTATCCAAACTATCTGATTATAAATCTAGATAAGGTAAGTAGCATGTATTCTTTCTTGATATGGAAAACTGTTTTAAATTATTTTTAATGCAATCCATAGCATGTTGAAATTTATATGGATTAGTGTTATTTATTAATTTTTTGCTTGACTGTCCATTTGTACCTATGTAAAAAAAAAAAAAAATCCACTTCTGTTCATGTGCCCACCACAGATAATTATTTGCCAAAAAAAATAAAACAGGAGTAAGCTTTTGAAGTCCTAAACTTCTGTTTAAGAATTTTTGCAGTTACCTTTCAGAGTTTTCTGTTTTTTAAAGCTTCATCATGTCTGCTTGCAAAATATCTTTTCTTTTGAAAGAAGTTTTTATGTTGTTCTCAAACTTTCTAGTGATCAAGTTTGATCTGAGTTAGCTTATTTACTTTCATGAAGCCCATTTAATCATACTGTGTGGGTATTTTTCTTTAGCTCGACTACTGTGCAAGCTTGAAGAATCTTGAAACTGTCTCTGAGAAGGAAAACTACAAGTTTATCCAGGTGACATAGCCTTCTCTTCTAGGAAACGACTTTTTACTGATTTTTTTTTTTTTTTTTTTTTTTAAATGCCTCCATATCAAGGTAATGTGGTCTGCAGAGCTCCCCAAACTAGAATCCACTGCTTTCATTTATGGTAAAGTTGAAATTACTACTAATTCATTGTCAAGGATGAGTCCCTGTATGTAATATGACAATGTATGTGGCAATCAGGTGGGCATAACAGCATTCACTTCATCTATTTACCTTATTAATAGACTTCATATTTCATCTGTAGAAGTCTATGAGAATATGAGGTATCTTCTGTCTCTTATATGAATTAGTCTTTTGAAAGTTGATATATTTTATTGTATAATAGAGGTACAGAATTGGTAAAAGCCTGATTATGGAGATGAGTGGTTTTAGGGATGATTGTTTCACTTTTGATAGGTGCTATGGACAAGATGGACTCAGATTTGGATCCTCCCTGCTTCTCTAATGCTGTCTTAGATTTTGCACCTTTAAACACTGTCACTTGTCATATTCTGTGGTATGCAACACACTCGTTCTGTTAGCACTAGGCATCAGGCTACATTCTTGCCTTTGCTGCTGTTGATGCTGTGTAGTTCATAGTTGTTTTGGAACAGGGTCTCACGGGAACATTCAAGGTATGCCACTTCTTTTTAAAAGTTTGCCAGTTAAATTATTTTACTGGATCCACAGTTTTATCTTCAGATAGGAGAAGGATTTTGATTTATTGTTCAGATAAACATTGGCTGCTAGGGTTTTATGCTGAGGTTCTTCCCCTCTATAAAAGTCAGTACTGATGGTGGTCTCTCTAGCTGGGCTGTCTGAGATTGCAGGACATCAGAGAAATGCATATAGTTTAATTTTCTGAAGTGGCAACTTTGGGGCAATTTTGTCAGAGGTAGTAGATGTAAGTTAAACATACCTCTTAGATTTAGGCAAGGTTGGGAATTGAACTTGTCCTCACTTGTTTGGTGACCCCCATGGGTATTTACATTTTTGTGAACCTGTCTCTTTATATTAGTAAGTGATTCTCCCTGAACTATTGGGATAAAAGTTGCATGAGGGGGAAGGGGATGTCTACTAAGCATATATAGGCAGTTCCAGCATGCCCAAACTGAGTTCTTGGTTATTCTTCCTACTGTTTTCAACAGTTTCCAGTATGTGATATGAAACGTATGAATGCTGTAGAAAAGCCTTGTTACCTGGATATATATTAACATTTAATTGCTGGGGGTAGCATGGAGTTCCAGAAGGCATCCTGCAAACAGCTAGACCTCTCGGGGGATAGTAACAAGGAATGACGTAGCTATACTGCTTCTGAACTAGAGTAGGAACATGTTCCCACAGAATTTATACGAGTATAATTCATTCCAACTTGTTGGTTGTTTTTCCTTTTGTTTTGTGGCGGTTTAGTGTTGTGTGTTTTTTGGTTTGTTTTTTTTTTTTTCTTTTTTGAAAGAAGGTTGATCAGAGCTTAAATGCAGCTGGTATGCAGTCAAGCAGTTTACACTGATATGAAAAAAATGCATGGGAAAAATTACTCTGTGATGGACAGGCCTTACCGTTAGAATTGTAACACTATTACTGGCCTTAGGAGAGAGATGGAGGGGTAAAAGCTCTAGTGGTGCTGTAGAAAAGAAGCCTGTTTCGGAAGGTAGAGAAGTAGAAGTTTAGAGAATTTGCATAAGGGGCTGTGTGAAAGATGTAGATTTATCACAGTTTCTGTTGTTGCCCAGCACAGATGTATCAAGTTTGAATTTCAGTTTTAAAAAAAAGTCAGTAATCGTAAACATTTAGTTCAAAATAATGTATGAGTGTATTTACTGGAGTGTTTCAGTTGTATTCAGGGATGAGAAATAGGAAAATCAGTTCATCTTCCTCCTGTTTCTGACTTATAGTACTTCTTGAGACAGTTGTTCAGGATTGTTGCTTGGGAACTTCTTAAAACATAGGTGCATTTGAACTATTTTTAGTTAATTGCCTTGTTATTGAACATACAAAAGACACCCATTCTTCTCAGGTACTATTTTAAGTTGAGCCAACAGATAAATATCAAAAGCTCTTTCTCAGTTTGCATTTACTTTTAAAAGCTGCTGTTGCTTCTGTGTCAAACTAAAGCATGGCTAGTGTGTTGATACCTGACTATTTTCTAAATATATCAATTAAAAAAAACAAATTAGCAGAACAAACAACAAAACCCAAAATCCTTGCAAGACATTCAACAATCTATTTTAACAGAAGTGGAAATCCACGTCACCTTTTGTGATGCCACTAGGTGTCACTGTCCGTTAGCCAGACTTCAGTAACTTTATTTGTTGTGGGAACTTGTCATTTCAACCTCAGCAACCTGTGCAGTGTACTTCTGTTGTGTATATTTTGGGGGCGATGCTGCTTCTAATGTTAAATGGTAATATAAATTTCGTTGAGGCTGTTGCTCAGAATATGTGGAAGTTTTATATCTGGTCTTATTTTAGACATAAGTTGCCCAAAGCTCAGTTGGCAGAGCTGTTTGTATCCTGTGCTTCCTTTGTAATGGTTTGTTATGTGGCACTTGGTACAAATGAAAGCTTTTGATATTTTCTACCGAAAATAATTTGTTAATGATTTTTTTTTTCTGTTTAGGGAGATATTTGTGAACCTGATTTTATAAAGCAGCTCTTTGAAACTGAGAAAATAGATATAGTCCTTCATTTTGCAGCCCAAACACATGTAGGTGAGCATTGTTGCATGTTTTGGTATTGTTTTCCATTAATATATTCGTTTGAAATATATACTGATATTTTTGTCTTTTCCCTTTGTATACAACAAGGATACAGTTTGTCTCTACACACTACATGATTCAATGTCTGGTGGCCTTTTTAACTTAAAGGGGTTCATAGCCTTAATTTAAAAAGTATTTTGTCTGACTGTTGTTTATTTTCATTGCGCATAAATGGTAATGCCCTTTTTATTTTGTTTTGCATCACAGTTCTAAATTCCATCTAGACACACAGGTAACTGACAGTGTACTGGTGGAGGCATGAAGACAACGGAAAAAGAATTTGTACATCGTCTTAAGTTTTTACTTGATTGGCTCCAGACTTGCAGGAAAAAACACAGTGTGTAAGCTGAAGGATTAGGCATAGCTCCCTTCAGAATCCTGCCTGGATTCTAAAAAGAGAGAATGAATTACATTTAAAAGTACCTATTTCAGACTACCACTCTTCACTAACACTTTTAATGAGGACTATCTCTACCATACTCCTTTCATTATGAGAAGAAATCCTCACAGAATTCTCCAGGAAAATACTTCTCAAAATTGTCAGATTTGACATGCACAAGGTCATTAGGTCAGTGGAACAATTCTAAGAATTAAAACAGGTGCTGGTTAATTAACAGTATATAATACTGTATCTTACAACTGTCTTTGAATGATACTTTTCTTACTGAGCTTGTCCCTTCCTATGCAGGGAGGAAGTAGTTATGCTGCCACTTAAGTAAAGTTAGATAATGCTATTTCAAATGGAACCGTCCATAGCCAACAAGCTTTTGCTCCCAATTCCAGCCTCCTGTTGAGAGCAAGGGTTTTGTCTTCAAGTAAGTGTAGAAAGTGTCTTCATTTAATAATGACCTTGCAATCTGACAATCAATGAACTGGTGATAAAGTCCCGGTCTGTATTGCAGCCTCTAATGTTACAGTTCAATAGGAAGCCTAAATTTAATCAGAATTGTTTGATTTTTTTTTTATATAGATCTTTCATTTTGGCATGCCCTGGAATTCACCTATGTGAACGTTTATGGCACGAATGTGCTGGTTGCTGCTGCGCATGAAGCCAATGTGGAGAAGTTTGTCTATGTTAGTACAGATGAAGTATATGGAGGTAGCACCGATGAGGTGAGTTTGAAAGTGCATTAGGGTTTTTCTAGCTTTAGTTGCTTTTAATAGTGAAAAAAAAAAAGATCAGTCTAACTTTCCTTGGCCTCTGTAAATGTATGACTTTTGAGCTATTTCTGATAATACTGGAACTTGTAAACAAGCACTGGTTGTTTTTAGAATGCTAAGTATCAAAATTGTCCTGAATCTTTTTTTTCTGTAGTATGTTTTATATTGAATGTATATTACCTATATACATTCATGACATGTGAATACTCCTCAGAGTGTACAATCCACAAGGAATGTATTATATAAATTTTGCCTTGGAGCATTTTTGAGGCTTCAGTATTGTGCACAGTATGTTGTTCTTTTATTTTATTTTTTAAATTTTTTCCTGCCCTGCCTTGACTATGAACTTGACAGGCAGGGAACTGTGTTATACTCTAGATAAAATACTAACAGAACTGTAAGTACCAACAATTTGAACAGTATTCCTGTATTACTGGAAGAAATATGCAGATGTTTCTTATTGTTCTATGGAAATCTTTTCGATTCTTGCCGATTTATGCCTGACCTTAATTCAGGAATTGTAATTTAGCTCAGTAAAAAGACAAAGCATGCATGCCCGTCTTTCTAAAAGGCGTAAATAACGACCAAGGAGTCTTGTGCCATAATCCATGAAAATACTACTGTATTTCAGAAAAATCAGGTACACTTTCTTCTTGTTGCAATGTCTTCCTCAGTTCCTTCAACAGAACTTCAATTTGTAGCCTTTTATGATATCCAAGGATGTTCTCCTGCAAATCAGTGTTTTTTGGCTGAGACAACTTCAAGTGAACTTTTTCTGCCTCTGGGCCTTGAAAAGAGCACTTTGATTTCATCTGTTTTTTGTTCTCTTTGTGAATCATAGTAGTTCTTGAAGAGTTTTTTTGGGGGGGGAGCAGGGGGAAGGGGGAGGAGGAAGGTCAAAAAGTAAATCGGAGTCAATTAGTTTCAGAGGCAAAGGTCAGACAAGAACAGCGAGACTTTTAATCATGTGTTATATTATGAATATAACAATCACGTGATTGTTATGGATTCCACCTCAGGCAATGTAGAGTCCTCCTTTCTTTGGTTCATTATTGCATCTCTCCCTACCCCTCCCTTCCCCAAGCAAGAAGTAGATAGAAGCGGCACGGTAGCCATGAAGCTACCTGTTCTGGAACAGGTCAGAATTGTTGAAGCCTTGCTTTGGAGGGCTTTATTTTGAAATCTACTTTTCTTATAGAAATAATGTTTGTGGGAAAGGGAGAATGGACTCCTGTTATTTAGGACTGAAAGGTTAATTTGCTAGCTCTGGTGCAATGGCACTCTGAGGCAATATGAGCCTGAAAAGGATTGAACCTCCCTATGGGAACAGTGATTATTTTACAAGATACTCTAAGGACCTGCTACTGTGAGGTACTCTGCTAGAAGTACAAAATCAGTCTTTTGTTACTGGTCTTCTGCTGTAAGTGGAAGGGTGACTGTCTCAGACTGGTGTGCTTGGATATTTAGGGATTTTTATTTCGGTTGCAACTGCAGCTTTTGTGACTTCTCTGGGCAAAAGAAATTGAGTAATGCAAATTTTTCTTTTAATTTTAGGAGTTTGATGAATCCTCACCAAAACGTCCAACAAATCCCTATGCCTCCTCTAAAGCAGCTGCAGAGTGTTTTGTCCAGTCTTATTGGGAAAGGTACCAAGTAAGTTGATGCAAGCTTCAAAAACTCTGAAGCTCATACTTGAGTGTCTGTATTATGTATCTAAGAGTATAAAAGAAAAATCAGTACTAGTCCACACAGTGATACCTCTTTCCTGATTGCTAGTCTTGTAGTTTCGATGTGTCAGAGGATGTCCACCCCTTAATTGGTAGAGATACACCGCAAGGTAGCGGGGAAAGGTCAGATGTTTTAAAATTGTCTCAAATCTGAACTGTAATGTCTAAAAATGTTCTTTGATAAAATGGTCAAAGAGAACATTAGCAACTTAAAAGAAGTGTTAAGCTTGAAGGAAATCTGTTTATAGAGAAGTTCAAATTGTATTAGCACTAGGCTTATAGTGAAAGAAAAAAAAAAGAAAGGAAAAAACCACCCTATTACTCAGATTTGTTTAAGCAAAATATTTAAAATTTTGAATACTTTAGTCTTTTCTTCTTCACATGGTCTTCTGCAATGTTGTTTTTGATGTAAAGCTGACTTGAATAAGATGTTAATGTCTGAAACGTTTTCTTGGAATAAGTAATAAGCCAGTCTTCAGTTGACCAGATATATGTATGTAAGGTCCTATTGTGGTTCCATAGCAAGACTGAGAGATTACAAACATTTGTCACTTGTGCTTCTAACAGACGGAGGAGGCTGGAGGCCCTTGCCTATTTGACAGAAGTAGGGATAGCTTAATTCATTAATGTTTGTAAGGGCTTGCAGATTTTTGGATAAGCGGTGTGGGTGTGTCAATTTATTATTTATTGATGAGCAAGAAGCCTACGGCTTTTACTGCTATGTATTTTCTTATTTAATCATGTGCATATTTAATGCTTTTCAGTTCCCAGTTGTTATCACAAGGAGCAGTAACGTTTATGGACCACACCAGTATCCAGAAAAAGTAAGCTAAACAGAATCACAGAATGATTTGGGTTGGAAGGGACCTTAAAGATCACCTAGTTCCAACCCCCTGCCATGGGCAGGGACACCTCCCACTAGACCAGGCTGCTCAAAACCTCATCCAGCCTGGCCTTGAACACCTCCAGGGATGGGGCATTGACAACTTCCCCGGGCAACCTGTTCCAGTGCCTCACTACCCTTACAGTAAAGAATTCCTTCCTGATATCCAATCTAAATCTGCCCTCTCTCAACTTGAGGCCATTACCCCGTGTCCTATCACTCCACTCCCTGATAAAGAGTCCCTGCCCATCCTTCCTGTAGGCCCCCTTTAGGTACTGGAAAGCCACTATAAGGTCTCCCTGGAGCCCTCTCTTCTCCAGGCTGAACAACCCCAACTCTCTCAGCCTGTCCTCATAGTAGAGGTGCTCCAGCCCTCTGACCATCTTTGTGGCCCTCTGCTGGACCTGTTCCGACAGGTCCATGTCCTTCTTGTGCTGAGGACTCCAGAGCTGGACGCAGTACTCCAGGTGAAGTGTCACCAGAGTGGAGTAGGGGGGCAGAATCCCCTCCCTCGACCTGCTGGCCACACTTCTTTTGATGCAGCCCAGGATGCGGTTGGCTTTCTGGGCTGCAAGTCCTCATTGCCTGCTCATGTTGAGCTTCTTGTCCACCAGCACTCCCGAGTCCTCCTCAGCAGGGCTGCACTCAAGCCATTCTCTGCCCAACCTGTATTTGTGCCTGGGATTGCCATGACCCAGGTGCCAGACTTTTCACTTGGCCTGGTTGAACTTCATGAGGTTCACCCAGGCCCACCTCTCAAGCCTGTCCATGTCCCTCTGGATGGCATCCCTTCCCTCCAGCGTGTCGACCGTGCCACACAGCTTGTTGTCGTCAGCAAATTTGCTGAGGGTGCACTCAATTCCACTGTCCATGTCACCAACAAAGATGTTAAACAACACTGGTCGCAGTACTGACCCCTGAGGAATGCCACTCATCACCAGTTTCCATGTGGACAATGAGACATTGACTGCAACCCTTTGAGTGTGGCTGTCTAGCCATCCACCGAGTGGTCCATCCATCAAATCCATGCCTTTCCAATTTAGAGACCAGGATGTCGTACGGGACAGTGTCAAACGCTTTGCGTAAGTCCAGGTAGATGATGTCAGTTGCTCTCCCCTTATCTACCAATGCTGTGGCAACCTCATAGAAGGCCACCAAGTTTGTCAGGCACAATACGATTTGCCTTTGGTGAAGCCATGTTGGCTGTCACCAGTCACCTCTTATTTATCATGTGCCTTACCAGAGTTTCCAGGAGGATCTGCTCCATGATCTTGCCAGGCACAGAGGTGAGACTGACTGGCCTGTAGCTCCCTGGGTCATCCCTTTTTCCCTTTTTGAAAATGGGGGTTATGTTTCCCCTTTTCCAATCAGCGGGACCTTCACCAGACCGCCACGACTTTTCAAATATAATGGAAAGCGGCTTGGTGGCTTCATCTGCCAGCTCCCTCAGGACCTGTGGATAGATTTCATCCAGTCCCATGGACTTACACACCATCAGGTTCCTCAGATGGTCCCGAACCTGATCATCTCCTACAGTGGGTCGTTCTTCATTCTCATAGACCCTGCCTTTGCATCCTGCAACTTGGGTGGTGAGGTTGGAGTCCTTGCTGGTGAAGACCGAGGCAAAAAAGTCATTCAGCACCTCAGCCTTCTCCATATCCTGGGTGACCAGGTCTCCTGTCTCCTTCCTGAGAGGGCCCACATCTTCCCTAGTCTTGCCTTTACCCCTGACGTACTTAGAGAAGTTTTTCTTGTTATCCTTGATGCCCCTAGACAGATTTAATTCTATCTGGGTTTTAGCTTGCCTAATCTGGTTCCTGGTCACTCGGACAGTTTCTCTGTATTCCACCCAGTCAACCCGTCCTTGCTTCCACCCTCTGTAGGCCTCCTTTTTGCTCTTGAGCTTGTCCAGGAGCTCTTTGTTAATCCACGCAGGCCTCCTGGCACTTTTGCCTGACTTCTTCATTCTTGGGATGCACCACTCCTGAGCTTGGAGGAGGTGATCCTTGAATACTAACCAGCTGTCTTGGGCTCCTCTTCACTCCAGTGCTTTACTCTTAGGTTCAGTATACCATAATTTAGGGTTGTAGTGATGTTACTTTTATAAGAATGGACTGACTTTTGAAAAAAGCACTGTCTTGCAAGTATATTTGTCCACACATACCTGTGGTTATATATTTTGATCTCATACTAACATGTCTCACCATCAACACAATGAACATGTATTTTTTGGTTGTCAATAAAGCATCAGTTAAGAGATTTCTATTTATTTACATGAATTTTATTACAATACCTTTGTTTTTTAATTTTTTTAGTTTTCAAAGGATGTTTAACTTCCCTATGTTTGGCAGGGTTCCCCTACAAATTATACTAACTCACATGTCATGTGTGTAATTAGGAATGTTTAATAACTAAGGTAAACATTTCAAACAGTAAACTGAGAGAGCAATATGTCTGGTATAGAAAGAGAAGTTCCAACCTCTACGGAAAATAGGTAAGATAAAGCTATAACAATCAGATATATGGTGAGAAATAGCACAAAGTGACTTATTCTTTGTGTGTATCCACACATACCTTGTGGGGCAACTATTTAAAATGGTTGTAAGTGAGAGGGAGTTGCCTTTGTAAGCAATACCAAGATCTGCTATGCTAGTGAATGGAAATACACTGATGGAATGACAGTGATAATCGTATGTACTCTTTGGAGTTCGGAGTTGGTGTGAAATGCAGCTATATTTTGTAGTTCTAGTGAGGTATTTCTTAATTTGAATTGATTTTTATGTGTTTGTTTTTTTTTTTTTTTTCCCCAAATAAATTTGTATTTCCTACATTATTGCAGGTAGATAAACAAGGGTTTTTAAAAATATGTTTTTCATTGATCTGTGGCTTGGGAAATATCTGGCTACAGGTTGCATGATGTTGGGAGTGTATTCAGGGGGATGTATCACTATTTACTTGCTTTCAGCTTATCTATATTCTTCCTCAAGTATTCACTTTTACTTACTGCTAAGAACACAATACTAGGCTATATGGATCTTTCGTTTTACCTAGTATGTTTGCTCCTATGTTTAGAGAAGTAAGTTAACAAAACTCAAAGGATTGGAACAGCTTTCTAATGGTTTCAGTTTAAAAACTTTAATAGCAGGGCCAACTGTTCTGAAGTTTCTGGGACATTATGAATGGATCTAAGCTTGTAGATAACATAATACTGTAAATCTTTACGCTGCAAGCTAGTGGCTTGTAACTACTGATTTGTAATGGTTGACCAGAAAGATAAGCTTTACAACACAATAGAGACATCTAGGCTTAACCCCCCACCCCCACCCCAAATCCTTGCAGTTTCTTTGATTAGACACAAGAAAACTTAAAAGTATTTAGAGGGTCTTATTAAAATACTTAATGGTACTTACTGGTGAAGCACCATGTTCTTTGCAGAATAACAGCTTCTGAAATAGCGGAGTAATGTGTGGGTTTTTTTTTTTTCTTTGTTCAATTCCTTAGGTTATTCCAAAGTTTATATCTTTGTTGCAACAGAACAGAAAATGGTATGTAGTTTGCTTTTTTGTTTGTGGTATTTGTTACAAAATTGTGATTACAGTTATAAATACGTGGTATAGTTTGCAAAATCATAATTTCATAACTGAGTTATGAATTGCTTATTTTAATAATAGGATTTCCTTAAACTAAAGGATTGGTTGCATGTCAGCTACTTAAGGTACCTTCAGGTACCAGCTAACAGCAAAACTGCTTAAAACACAGTCTAATAAATTGAATGCTTCTACTTGAGGATTAACACAAAACTTTCTTGCCTTTTCCTGGTTTTAAGCTGTATTCATGGTTCTGGACTTCAAAGAAGGAATTTCCTTTACGCAGCTGATGTGGTAGAAGCATTCCTTACTGTCCTGAAGGAGGGAAAGCCAGGTGAAATATATAACATTGGAACTAACTTTGAGATGTCCATTGCCCAGCTTGCTAAAGAGTTAATCCATTTGGTGAGTAAACAGTTACGGTGCTTTTCTTTACCAATCTTTGCACGTATGAGCAGTTCCACTATAAACCTTTTGTAGCTCTGAGAGAGCTTATAGGCTTGTGATGGGTCTTAGAAGATAATTGTAGCAGAACGATGTGCTACCCTTCCTGTGGCAGCTGTGCTGTGTAAGTTTGCAGTACGGGCTATCACTGCTGCATCAGTTATCCCGACTGGCACATAACTGGCATAATGATTAAATACCATTTGGTAGGGTGTTTTCATGCTGTCTGTTTCAGTTTTGGTCTGACAATGTGGCGCTATTAAAATCTAACAATTTGGTTATGAATGGTTAGGCAGTGCTTAGATGAACAACAAGTATTGGAATTATTCTAGACAATTTTGATAATTTCAGTAGTTCGAAAACTCAGTTGAGAGGAAAGAGCATTTCTGTTTGTGTGTGTTTGTTTTTTTTAATGGACTTAACTCTTGTCAAACAAAAATTCTGGTTTTAAGTGTATGATAAGACAGTGCAAGATGTGTGGGGGTGACTTTTGTTTCTCTTCTTGACAGATAAAGAAGACCAGTTCGGAATCTGAAATGGAGTACTGGATGGATTATGTCAAAGACAGGTAAGAAAACAACAAAGCACATTCAGGATAGCTTTCTCCTGGAGGTTTCTGGGACTCCTGCCAAATAGCTTTTCGTGAAAGTGTTTCTGCTCTGCAGGAGGGAAAACTTTTGAGGGGAGTAAGTACTGTTTTGCTTTCTTAATTTTTTTTTTCTAGTGGATTTGACATCTACGATCTGTATAGAACACTGTATATAAAAACAGGATTTCCGTTTATTATTTGGATCTTTAGGTCAGAGTATATGTCTTGAAGGGGAACGTGTAATGCTAATCTGTCTTCAAACTTTCTGTAGACTTCTCACTACTGAAGTCTGCTCTGGGAAGAGGACAGGCTTTACATAGTAGCTAAATCTTAAGGGTGGCTTAGATAGTTTATTCAGTACTTTGTATTCAGCATCACTGGAGTGAGATGAATCCCATGGTGTCTCATTTAGCTTTAGTATTTTGATGTTAATGTGACTAGTTCACACTTAGATGTGCTTTACAGGCAAGACCCACTCTCTACAGGCAGAAATATGCACCTACAGAGTGTAGTTAATTTTAGATTCCTATCTTAAGCTGAAACTGCTATCTTAAAAGTAGATACAAAACTCTGAGGTGCCAAAGTTAGAGCAGTGGCAAAAATGGATAGCTTTTATAAATATGCTTTTGCTGTGTGTTTCCGTTGTTAATTTCAGGTTTGGTTTGGCTCTTTTATCTTCATTTCTTTCTGCAGCAACAATGAGTCTCTGCTTACTTTAGATATCACTCTCTTTCTCCAGAGTGATTAGAAATGACGTATCTGCTGATAGCAGTTAAGTATTACTATGGCCTTTAGAATTCTCACTTTCTGTTCACATTTGGATTGTTATCATGGCAACTGAAGTGTCTTTAATTGTAGTAATTCTTGTTTTTTAAAAGGAAGTGTTCTTCAGAATCCTATCTGAGTGTGTCGCAGGACTTTGAACAAATTGCCTTTGGCTCACATGATGTGAGTGTTCAGTAGGTCTCAGTGTAATTCAGATTGAGATGTTTCTTCATGTGTGTTGGGCCCTGTTTGCTAATGTTTAAACATAAACGGGCTTGGGAAAACTAACCACATAGGAGTACATGTTTCAAGGAATGTTGAAGTCATAAAAGATTCTTAAGATACGTAACTAATGATAATTTAATTTTATAATGAGTGACTTAAGGTCATGAGGGTTACTTGCCATAGAAAAATTGGTTCTGCTCCTGCTTGAGATTAGCATGTTTTAGTAACGGTGATAAGTATCTGGTTTCCATCTGCACGTGTAGCTTAACTATTCAATATTGCTAGTGCCAGTAATGCAGGAATGCCGGACTAGACTACCTAACTGCCAGATTGTGGAAGTGAAAATTTGTGCCATGCTTAAATGTAGGGAATCTCTTCCTGTGTTGAATCGTGCAGCCTGGGATTCTAATATTCAGTATTACTAAGTCTGTGTAGCTAATGAGGCGCTGTAGTGACAATGCTTTGGAAGTCTATGTATTTCAAATCTGAAGTATGTGAAAAGTTGCGGGCTTTCAGGATGAAAAATGTGAGTGCTGATATTAGGAAACACTGGCTTGCGTAGTGACTGTTTAAAGAGTTGCAAATGTGCTGATTTGCACAATTGCATTGGCAGTGATTTGAGTTTTGCATTCATTTTTGTGCCAATAAGATACTAATTCATATTTATTCCAGTCAATTCCAAGTAGTTGACTGTACAAACTGAATTGTGGTGTTGCAGCTGCACTCAACTGCCATGTAGTTTTTTGAAGGCAATATAATCTGTTCATGTTGATGGGAATTTTCAAAATTGAAGCATGCCTAATGTTGGTTTGAAGACAATGTGAAGTACTGCATCTCTAACTAATGAAAAAGTCCTAATCAAATTGTTTTCCGTGTGCATTTCATACTTCTTCAGACCTACCAATGACCTGAGATACCCAATGAATTCAGAAAAAATGCACAACTTGGGATGGAGACCGAAAGTGCCTTGGAAAGAAGGAATAAAGAAAACAAGTAGGACTGATGGCTTTTACACTAATTGATTTAGAAGTGATAGGAAGAGGGAAAGAGGGGAATGGGTATATAGGTTAGTTAATGAGAGGCTAAAGAGAATGAATGTAACACTTTTAATTTTACATGAAATTGTCTGCTTTTTAAGTACTGAATTTACCTGATTAAAAAAAATAAAAGGTTAATCACAATAAAGTAGCATCAGGTACTAGAATGAATTACTTTTTAATGCTAGAATAAGTGTTGCATAAAGAATTTATAAAATCTGAACTAGACTTTTCTAATATTACAGATTAAAATTTTGCATAAAGAACCATTTGCCTGTTGTTAGTCTTATGATATCTGTGGAATATTTGCATTTCCCTGTTATCTCTGGTCAGCTTGACTCATCAGCATTCTCTTCATCCTAGTTGAATGGTACAAAGAAAACTTTCACAACTGGAAAAACTCTGAGAAAGCTTTGGAGCCCTTTCCTGTGACAGAGCCATTTGCACAGCTCAGTGGTCCGTAGGGTGGCAGAGAACCTGAAGGAGTTTACTCTACCTCACGCAGTCGTTTCTTCGAAGCCTGCAATCAAGTGGCCACACTGAACTCTTCATGTATTCAGGATACATGAATCATGATGAATACAGAGCTACAGTACGGCACAACTTTGGAAGGGTTTCGGCACTTTAGAAGTTGAAACTGTTAATTTCAGCCTTTGGTGCAATACTATATTCTCACTAGGTGTTGATTTTTAAAGAACTGTACAGGGTGAAGAATATTTATAATGCTATAAATTAGTGTAACAAGTCAAATCTGCCTTAATAATAATTGTGATTACAGCTTTTGGGCCTTTCAGTGAAATTTGTTTTAGTTCTGTATTAGTTTGTTTTTACAGTGTAATATATTATTTTTGTCACTCTAAAGGGTTGTGTTTTATTTTTAATCAAGGGGAAAAATGCGGTATTTTCTGGAAAGTATAAATCAGTTGATAAAAAGCTAGATATGGCACCCATACATTTCAGTCCTTTTCTCTGTTGGTGCAGTATTACCTTCTGCAGATGACTGATTACTGAACTGTTACCTACTCTATAACTTTAAATGCCCCTTTTTAAGGGAGGGGTGGGGGGAAAAGCATCAAGAAGTAGCAGGTGTTCTTGCTAAGATTTCCAGAGGCATTTTCTTAAACGTTGCTCTGTTTTAACTGTCATCTTTGTACTGTATTACTCTCTTTTACATGTTAATTTCCTTTTCTTAACTGTAATTGTAACAAACTTGAAATACTGTAACACGGTTAACATTCCAGTTATGTTATTTCCTGTGATATGAAGGCTATTTATGGAGAAAAAATTTAAACACTTCTCCTGAGAATTGTGATTTGGCAGGCTTCATTCAATGCAGCGTTTCACAATTTTTTATTTTTTTTGTGACAAACATTTTAAAGATGAAACAATATTTGAGTTTTAATCTAAAGTTTGGGAGGAAACTTCATTTCTAGAAATGCATCAATGAATCTTTTTCAAAGTTGATTTAGTAATAAAAGTTACGGTGTCACTGGTTTCTCTTGATTAAGTAAGCATGCTGGAAATATAGATGGTGCAGGTTTTTGTAGTATTTCTTAGTTTTTCCTGTATTCTGAAAAAATTATCGTCACAGTTTTGGCTTTGAGGTGGCAGACATTGAAGGGAAGATTCACCTTAGTTTTATCACTTTAGCTTCTGTACATGGCACAGTCCTAGACCCTTCTCTTGCCCCTGGGTAGAGCTGCAGTAGCATAGGACTAGGATGCATATTTGCACATATGTGGAAATTGCTGTGACTTCTAAGGTCTCCCAGAAATTGGGAGTTAACCCTCAAAACACCAGTACGTGCAGAAGCCCTTTCCTCATCACCCTAAGGGCAGGAAGAATGGAGTTTCGAGCGTTTGCTTTAGCTTTGCCCCCTGCTAAAGTTTTGGTAGTAACTGAATGTAAAGCTTCATAGTACTGACCCAGATGGCACTACCTCTAGGCTGCCTTTGGACCCACAGTGCTCCCAACGTCATCACACCTCTTGTGTGCTGCATGGTGCTGACGATAAAATGCCACGCTCGGTTGGTGAGAGTTGTCTTAAAAGGCGGCTAAAGAGTAAGCATCTCAGCTTAAGTTAGCACCATGCATGTGTTCTAAAGCCTAGGAATGTGTTACTGAAAGTGAGCTTTCTGTGATGAAGTGGGATAATAATACTATACTAGAATTGCGTTGAACTTGTATTTTTTGGGTTTCTGATAGTTGGGTCGTCAAAACTAATTTGTGAAGGACAGAAGTTACAGGACTTAATGTGTACTAGTCTGTTAGAATACTTGGCTTACCAGATACTTAAGGTTAAGCTTCTACCGATCAATCACTTACATTTCATTGTCAAACACACATTGCTGGTAATATTAAAATATTTTCTTAATTTTTATGTTTTCTTGAGATACAGCTTCCTTATAATATGCAGAGTTACTTCTCTGTCTTACTGTTTTGTGTTTACAAAAGTCAATACCAGAAATAGCTGAAGTACTGCAAAGATCTGTTTTAGCTGTGTTTCTGCTTACTGTGGCAGCTGCTCTGGGTGAGCTGCATGAAAGTACGTGTCTTTCACAACTGCTTATGCTGGAATACTGATTATGTGATATGTCTTTAGGAAAAGAGAGTATGGATCACTAAATTACTATTTTAAACTTTACAAATAGGTACAGTGTTTTTGGAACATTAAAAATCAATTAACTTGTGGTACTGTTTCAGCTCAGAACTACACAGAAGAAAGCAGTAGTGTGTGACTGGATTATTGATTAGATCTTTTGAAAGTTGTTTTGAATGTTTAGATGCTGAAGATGCAAGTTTTGACATTCATGTGACTATCCAAACAAGGGATATTACCGGGAGTGGATTTTTCAAAAGGATTTGTTAATTTTTAGTGGAAGCTGTTGTAGTTTATTTAAATGTTCTTGATTTAATCCTTCTGAGTGTTTGAGATTTTTGGCTCAGTGTTCCCACTTTTATTTATGTATACATAGAAATAAATACGTACATGCATATTTTTAAAATATATAAGTATATATTTTTTTTTAAAAAATAATCTAGGAGACTTTTGCTCTGAGCTACTTTGCTGTATATCAGGCTGCCTTGGCAGGTGAGTGCTCTGGTGGGAGCATTCCTTTCACAGGGAGAAGTCTTTTTATTGTTAAACATCTTATTTTGCCATTAACCTCCTGGCTTCTGTAGAAAGAAAAGGACAGAGGATCAAGTAGTGAACTGTTAATGTGGATAAGTGTGATGCTGTCAGGTTTTTATTTCTCTCTGTTTTTACATGGAAGATACGAAGAAGCATTTCCGCGGGAGGCAAAGGTAGTAATGTAAAACACTGTGAATGCAGCAATCTTTCAGTCTGCTTTTCTCAAGGCTTGTGTCACAGAACAAATTGAGAAAGAAAATAAAAATAAGAAAATAAATGGAGGAAATGTGGCTGTAGCTTAAATTGCTAAAGCTTTCTAAAGAAGAGCTGGCCTTCGGTGAAGGGTTTCTATCTGGCTCACACTTGGGAAATTACTTGTGGATAGCTGCCAGGTCTGCATCTCTTTTGGGGGTTACCGTTATGGGTTGGCTCAGATCTTCAGGAATCAGCTCCTGAAATCCCATGTGCATTGGGGAAAACCAACATTGCTACCCCGTTATCGGGGTGTACCATGCCTGCCCTTCAGCACGTCACTTGCCAGCAGCAAGAATTTGGAAGATGGGGAAGTGCTGAAGCAGGGCTGTGGGCAGCCCGCCTGCCCTGCAAGTTGTAGCCCATGGGGCCTTTGTGTGTGTATTGGTCCCAGCTTGTGTGGTGGAGATAGTCCTTGCCTTCTCCAAGGGTTTCTCTGGTTTGACCTTGTGTCACATTTAAAAGGACTGTAGTTTCGATATTTGTCTGTCAGAGTCCCAGGACTTTCACTAATTAATAATCAGAGTCCCAGCAAAGGACTTTCCATGAGTTAGATTCACAAATAATTGAAACTAGGCTAGCAAAAATAATAACAGTTCCAATATTTGTCTGTCAGAGTCCCACCAAAGGACTTTCACTGAATCAGATTCACAAATAATGGAAATCAGTTATTTTATTGAGAGCGACAGAAACAGATTCGAGATTGCAGTTTATAAATTCGCTAACTACGATAGCGCTAATTAATTAAGGTTAATATTGCTAGCAAAAATACTGGTAGTACAAGAAGCTGGGGTAACATTCAGTAGAGGGTGAAAGGCGCAGCGCGTATGCAGAAAGGCGTCCCTGCCTGGGGTGGAGGAAGGGAGCGCAGCCCGTCGACTGGTCCGTTGGGTATCAAGTTTCTTCTCTCCCAATTTAACAGTCATTCTCTCCACCCTTTTATCCTCAAAATTATGAGGTTTCCCTCCCCTAGGTGACGTGTAGTATGATTTGGCTGGAGAAATGAGTGCTATAGTCATATATGTTTAGCGTGCTCTCTAAAATCTTCATTAGCCTATACAGGGGTGTCAACTTTGATATGCATTTCACAGGTAATGAGGCAAAGGTCAATTATCAGGCATGGTGGCCTCTCCAGGAAACAAAGAGCTACACAAAGTCTCTGTTATCTTGATTTTACTGTCTTTGTTGACGAAAAGCAGGGCTGTCCTGGCTCCCCAAGACTACCCCATTATTTATGTATCCTGTGATAGTCAGACAAGCCTTCACTCCGCTGGGTTGCACAAGAGATAGCAAAGCCAGTCTTAATTGCTCTTTGAGCACAGGGACTTCACCTCAGTATCCAAATTCCACGCCTTGGCAACCTGCTTACCTTTCCATGCTGCTTGGCATTAAGGGGTGCCGGCTGTGGTTGAGGCTGGTTTACGTTGTCGCAATATGATGGACTATGAAATAGTTTTTCTTTGTCCTCCGCCCTGTCCTTCACTTGATCTAAGAGGAGATTATGGGAGAAAAAAAATGTAGGGTTTTTTTTTTTGTTTGGTTGGTTTTTGTTTTTTTTTTTTTTTCCCCCTCTCCAATCTTGGTTGTGGAGGGGTACAAAATAGCACAAATTTGGTTTCCCATTAGGAGAAAGTTGGGAATGGCTTCGTGTGGACTTGGAATGCACCATTTTGCTAAAACTGTGTTCTTTCACTCTTTACATAGCTATGAAATGCTAATATGTGTCTACTTTTCAGTAAGAGCAACTTTTGTAAAAAACCCCAAATTTTGTTGGAGGAAAAAGGGGCTGTTTTATTAAAAGTACTATATCTGAGAATGAGTTGTCCTTTTCTTTTGTTTCTGTTTCATTTTGTTTTGGATTACTTTTATTTCCATTTCACCTGACAAAACAAAGGTTTCTAAAAATAGCAAAAATTAGAATAGCCTGTTGGTCCAGAGTAGCCCTGATTTTTGTGGTAACGTATGAAAACTCTACAGTCAATAGTATTTTGACTTCGACATATGTCATTGCACGTTTGGAGTTTATCTGCACCAAAAATCACAAGATTATGTTAGCTGCATCAGTAGGAGACACGCTCATTAAGTGATTACATTCACCATTTCTCAGCAAAACAATCATTGCCAGTGGCAACGGAAAATCATGAGAATATGAGATTTTATATCAGTATGTTGTTAGCACACATTTTTAGTACAATGGTGTGTGGGTTTGGTTTTTTTTTTAACCTCTCCCTAACTGAAATTTTTTGTTAAAGAGTTTTTGTTTTCAGTCACTGAGTAACTGCTGGCCTTGTCCTCAGCATTTCAACTTCTGAAAGTACATCTTGTGCCTCGTTTTCAATTTGCAGCTCCTGAAGAAGGGTGGTTGCTCACAGAAGACTTCCATAAGAAGACCAAGAGGGGAGCCACGAACACGATGAGAGGGCTGGAGCACCTCTGCTATGAGGACAGGCTGAGAGAGCTGGCGTTGTTCAGCCTGGAGAAGAGAAGGCTCCGGGGAGACCTTATAGCGGCCTTCCGGTACCTAAAGGGGGCCTACAGGAGAGATGGGGAGGGACTCTTTATCAGGGAGTGTAGAGATAGGATGAGGGGTAACGGTTCTAAAATGAAAGAGTGGAGATTTAGTTTAGACATTAGGAAGAAATTCTTCACTGTGAGGGTGGTGAGGCACTGGAACAGGTTGCCCAGGGAGGCTGTGGATGCCCCATCCCTGGAGGTGTTCAAGGCCAGGCTGGATGGGGCTTTGAGCAGCCTGGTCTAGTGGGAGGTGTCCCTGCCCATGGCAGGGGGTTGGAACTAGATGATCTTGACAGTCCCTTCCAACCCAAACCATTCTGTGATTCTAAGTGGGACAACTTGAGGAAAAAATATACGCTATTTGAAAGTAAGAGAAAATAGCGGATGTGTGTCACCAACTATTCATAGGGACAGTTTGGGAAAAGGCTGCTTCTTCCACCCTCAAAAAAGGAGGGATTTGTTAAACTCCTCTACTACTGTGGAAGAGGGAGAGGTTGATTTGTCTTTTTTTGACTAACTGGAGGGAGAAGCAGCGGACAATCTTGCAAAGCGCCATTTCTGGGAGTGTGAATAGGGGATGGTCTCGCAGGTAGCTTTTTCTAGAGCTGTGGGATGTGCAAATAAACACAAATTTGAGACGTGAGTGTCCAGCAGCAGTGCCACGTGTGCTGATGTAATGTGTGCTCTGGGGTACATCCGCTGCCTTCGAGCTGCAGCCACAAGAGCGTGGTAACAGTCGCCTGTTGAAATAAAGGCCTAACCGAAAGTTTGTGAGAATAAACTATTTTTCTTGTAACTGTGCTTTGACCGGCTTTGTGATTTATGCAGAGTTACAATGTTTCCCTGTGGAAGGGGGATGGAGGATGAGGATGGAGGTGCCCTTTCTATTTGTGTTTACTCATGCTCCGTCAGCTCGGTACGGAATTTGCCGGACTTCAAAATGAAGTCTCTGAAAACTGAAGCAAAAATACTGCCAATTTAACACTCTTGAATCCCACAGTATCTTCGAGTTCCTGTTACCCCTGAAATAATCCAGGGAGCCACAGCCAAAACACCTTTATCCTGGTACTAAATGCATGCAGGTTATGTAGTGTGCATAGGCGTATGCATATAGCTTTGTGTTATTGCAGCATTTGTCTTTGCCTTAAGGCATAATTTTATTTGCAAAGACCCGTCATCAACTTGTTTGCGGCGTTGGCGGTATCTGGCAATGTCGGACGAAGAACATCTGCCTTATTTAAATCATGCCCCACAAATATCGCTCAGGTGATGGGTGGAGAAAAATCCCTTAGTATTACCCCTTGAGAGGTGGGCCGAACAGCAGCCGAAATAGCTCAGTTGGGAGAGCGTTAGACTGAAGATCTAAAGGTCCCTGGTTCGATCCCGGGTTTCGGCATAAGCTTTTTCTTTCATTTTCTCGCGAGGTGGCGGGCGGCTGCCCCTGATGTCGCCGCCCCACGGGCTCTGGGAGCGTTCAAACCCCGCCACGGCCCGGATCGGCCCGTTCTTGCCCGCCCCGACCCGATCTGTTCCCGCCCGATCCGGAACGGCCGTTCCCGGCGCCGGAGCGGGGCCCCAGGCTCCCGGCCGGGGCAGTTGTTCTGTTGGGCTGGTAGCCACAGTGTCGTGTCGCTCACGACACATTGTGTGTCGCCGTTCTACGTCACGTCGTACAAATGTCATTTGTGCCGGTAGCAGCGCTCTCGGTGGCGGGGCCCACCCGCACCGCCCTGCCGGGGATTTCGGCTGCGGGGCCTGAGAATCCCTATTGCCTTCCTCCGTTGGCTTTTTTTTTTTTTAATTTTAAAAAAAGCTGTTTTTCCATAGGTGGAAATCAGTGAAATGATGATACCGGAGAGAGTCCAGCAGAGGGCTATGAAGATGATGAAGGGCCTGGAGCCCCTCTCTTATGAGGAAAGGCCAAGGGCCTGTTCAGCCTGGAGAAGAGAAGACAGAGGGGATCCCATCAACGCTTATCAATATCTAAAGGGTGGGTGTCAGGAGGATGGGGTCAGGCTCTTCTCAGTGGAGCCCGGCGACAGGACAAGAGGTAACAGGCACAAACTGGAACACAGGAAATTCCATCTCAACCTGAGGAGGAACTTCTTTACCCTGAGGGTGGCAGAGCACTGGAACAGGCTGCCCAGAGAGGTGGTGGAGTCTCCGTCTCTGGAGACATTCAAAACCCACCTGGACACGTTCCTGTGCAACCTGCTCTAGGTGACCCTGCTCTGGCAGGGGGGTTGGACTGGATGATCTCTGAAGGTCCCTTCCGACCCTGACCATTCTGTGATTCTGATGCCATTTTACCTCTGTTAAGTGTGCACGTTGACGCTTGCCAGGCGTCGGCAGGGATGGGCAGGTACCGCTCTGCAGAGCCCCCTGTACAAACAATCTATAGCAGCTCGACAAAGTGGCAACCTTTGGTGTGCCTGTGTGTGTGTCATGTGTGAAAAACCCACGCAGAGGCGGTTTGGGAAGGAGGTGGAGGAGGAATGAGCTGTTGAGCCTCCCCGTCCTCTCCTCCCAGTGCTTTGTGCCGCAGAAGAGGGGAGGACACGCTGCAAAGCAAGCCACGAAATCACAGAAATGCTCCGCAGCTCACGTCTACCCAACACTCCATGGGCCTGTGTCCTCCCTGGCAACTGGAAATGCAGTGTCTGGGAGGGTTTGCCTTCCAGTTTCATAGAATCAGAGTCATAGAATGGTGAGAGTTGGAAGGGACCTTGAAGGTCATCTAGTTCCAACCCCCCTGCCATGGGCAGGGACACCTCCCACTAGACCAGGCTGCTCAAAGCCCCATCCAGCCTGGCCTTGAACACTTCCAGGGATGGGACATCCACAACTTCCCTGAGCAACTTGTTCCAGTGCCTTACCACCCTCACAGTAAAGAATTTCTTCCTAATATCCAATCTAAATCTCCCCTCTTCCAGTTTAAAACCGTTACCCCTCATCCTATCTCTACACTCCCTGATAAAAGAGTCCCTCCCCATCTCTCCTGTAGGCCCCCTTTAAGTTCTGGAAGGCCGCTATAAGGCCTCCCCGGAGCCTTCTCTTCTCCAGGCTGAACAACCCCAACTCTCTCAGCCTGTCCTCATAGCAGAGGTGCTCCAACCCTTTCCTTTTTTCCTTTTTTCTTTTTTTCCTTTTTTCCTTTTTTCCTTTATTCCGTTTATAGCTCTTCTAAGTTTAAGCTTTTTACTTAGGATGGAAGAACTGAAAGCAAAAAGTTTCATTCCCAGTCCCCTCTCTGCCCTCCACTGCCTCCCACTATAGATTAGGGATGCTAGAAAGGAGTGGGATGGTAAGGAACGGTAGGGACAGGGACAGAGAGACGCTTTTGGGAGGACAGAGACGGAGGCAGAAAGATTAGAGATTGCTTCTTGCCAAAATCTGGCAAGATTCCGGGACCTCACAGTTCCTCTGCTGTCAACAGATAGCTGAAACTACTTCTGGTTCACAGAAAGGCTAAGGAATAACTTCAAGGCCAGAAAATCTGGTAATTAATGTTATTTAGCCTTTACCACTTATATATTTACCCCTGATTCTTACTTAACTTTAAAGTTGGGAAAAATCACTTGGATTTTTCTGAAGCATATTTTTAAGAAGGGGTTCTGGTTTCTGTTTGAAGACATGAAGAGGCATAAAATTCACTTGTTCTCTTGGTAATTTGTTGCAACTGTTCCAAATATATTCCTTTAGTTTGGATCTGCCCTCTGTTATATTCTAGCTATTATTTCTGTTAAAGCTTTTCTTTGTTAGATGGAAGATCTTCTCAGTACCTGGCATTAGTCATCATGAAGCAGTAAAGTCAACACCCAGCTTTGTTTTGATAAATCAAAGAAATCAAAGCCTTTGAGTCTCTCATTTAAAGACACTTTGTCCTGCTTTCAGGTAATTTTTGGTAACCTTTTAAATACACTGACACCAGAACAACGCACAGAAAAAAGGTCTCTCAGTATTGATGTCACACATGCAAAACTCAGCAGTAAGTCAGCTCCTTGCCTCTATTCAGCATCTTTCATCTATTAATGAAAAGGTATCGCTGGTCTTTTTTAATCACAGCATCACATCAAGCATTGCTGCTGAATTGCATCAGCACTCACTGCTGATGAATATCCTATTAGTACAAAAAGGAGAAATCTTACTTAGGCGCCTACTAATAAGACAGGTAAGGGACAGTATAACTGCTTATATTACTATTTTTCTTAAAGATTTTTTAAGCTTTTGAAAGAATGTTAATACTGCACACTCGAGTACTCAGGGATAGAAGGAAAAGTTAAAATGAAGATAACTTGTCACCTCTCATCTGTACTTTTGTGCATGTGATATCAGAAATAAATACTTTTTTTTTTTTTGCAAAAACCTTTTAATGATTCAGCAAAGACTTTAACAGTGCTTTGGGAATGAGTTAGGAAGGTATTAGTTTCCTGCAGACTTGTAATCAAAGAGGCAAAAGAGAGAATGACTGTTTACTTTTTGGCCTTTTCCATACTGCTGAATAAAAGAGAGTCACGGAGCAAGCTTGGACGTCAGGACCTCTTGAATGACTGCTTGGCTTGTGCTCTAGCACCCTGATAGCCAGCTCTTTCCAAGACAGCCAGCTCTTTCCGGACACTGGCCAGCCAGTGCCACTCAGCTGAGGGGGCCAGCATGGGGCCCCAAGACTGCTTTTAGGCAGGGGTCTGGCCATACCCCATCAGTGCTGCACCAGAGGTTGGGTCCCCTCTGCCACTGAGTTCCCCGAGGGCCAGGAAAGGTGAGGGTCACTCTTGCCCTCTCCAAGTGTCTGATTTTCAATTGGGATACCTGGGCACATGGATGCTGTGGTAGTGTCTGTAATTTCTATTTTTAAATGAAGGATAATATTCTCTGTAACAGCAATTCCCTCCTCAGAGGTTTTGTGACGTTAAGCAGAAATTTTGTGGAGCACTGAAATACTAAGGGTGATCGCCATGGGGACACTGAGGAGAAAATCTAATTTTTGTTCGGTATGGGATTTGGATAGCACGCACTGAATAAGGCCTTGGGTCTTATGTGGAAGAAGAGGATAAAATTAAGAGATAACCTTAATTCTGGTATTTTTTAAACTGCTGTCTGTTTGATTTTGCAGGCTTGATGCAGGTTTCTAATGGGATTTGGCAGGTTCTGGGAATATAACCCCGAGTGTTGTTGCTTTATTGCTTTTATGTCACACAATATTCAGGCATTTTTCATTCAGCTTTATCTCCTTTACACCATCTTTTTGTTAACATTGCTGCTTTCTAGGTTTCTTCTTGCCAGCAAACATCTTTTCCATTTATTTTTCTGTTAGCATGTTCCCTCAAGATGAACCCCCGGCTAGGAAGCAGATCCAGGCTACTTTCATGTCTAACTAAGTCTTTACGTTTCAGTCACAAGGCTCCTTCTCTGCAACTGGGAAACTTCCCTGCCCCTACAGAAGCGGTTACATGTGCTTTTTTAAATGACCATCAAAGACTGAAGTCGATACCTCACAGAGGACAAAAATCACTTTTTACAATGTTGTTTCAGCCTTACTGAAATATTCAAAATCTGGTGGATTTGATTTGGCTCATGTGCTTTTTCCATGACCATCCTTGGCTACTGAGTCGCTCTTTTAAGTGAATGAAAACTGCAGCAGAAGGAGCAGCTCGGTGAGAGGTGCACCCCACACCCTAGCTCTGCTGCAAGCTTCAACAACTCACAGCCACAGAACATGACAAGTGATGGAGAAGCTTTACTTTGAAATACCTCTATTTGGTATTTATGACAGTGGTGGGACTAAATTGCTATGCATGGTGTTTTCCATAGCCTTCCTTAGGGTTTTATTAAGTTCAGGTGTTCCTTGGATGAGATGCACATCCTCCTCCTCCATCTTCCCAGACTTGCACATCTACTGGATTTAAAAAGTCCCCTCCTTGTCCCTGCGGCCAATTTCTGCACCTGATATTTGTTACTGTCTTCTCTGCCTCTCGGCAGTGAGTAAATGGTACTCACATGCAGTAAAATTTCCTTCTTTTTGTATTGAAAATTGGGTTGGTTTGATAGAAAAGATTTGTTTCTGTCTCTTGACTAAAAGATTTCTGACTTTGTTGCCTGCGCTGTTTACAGACATCCAGTAAATCTCATTTAGTTACGCAGTGTGATCAATGCAAGGGATTTAGAAGACATGAGTCAGGACTCGCGTTTAGTTTTTATGATTTTTGTATATTTTTAATAACAAACCGTGGTTATTGTCTATCTGGTTTCTGGTCCTGTAGAAGAACTAGAATTGTGTTTTTCAACTTTCTGGGAAAGAAAAGCATTTAAAAAGAAAAAAAAAATCAGCTGATGATGCGTTTCTAGTATCTAACACCCTAAATTCAAGTCTTTTTTTTTTTTCCCCTGTGCGTGAGCAAGTTAGGAGAGCTTTATCCTGTTTGAGTTCAGCTCAGGAACCCCATGTAAGGAGGCTTTTTTCTGATCCGGTTCATGTAGAACTCATATTCCATAGTAATGTGGAAATATAGAATTTATAATATAGTTAACAGGATAGAATTCTGGCCGTTAAGTGAAATCTTAACCTTCCATCCTGCTATGGTTATCAATGCTGTCTTTATTCCTCAGTGAACCTCGGGGGAAACATTATGTTTTGTTTGGGTGTACAAACATCTACTTACTTAAAGCAAGGGAAGCATTCGTTACTTTGCCCAACAACGTTCTTGGGATTTAGCTCACATGACATGAGGGATGAATATCTTTTTCTTCCATTTTATATTTTCTGCTCGGATAAGTATTAGCTTTAGTATTTTGGATAAAAATTGTGAGAGAAGGGCATCTTCTGGAGCTGGCTCTTGAAGGACTAATGTAAAGTCAAGGCTTTAGAGAATTCTGATACCATTTCAAATACAGTGTTTGTATTGTCTTTCAGATTTTTTCTTTTAATGTGGTACAGAGCCAGGTCTGGATTTCCTTCTTCGTATTTCTTTCCCTGTGACTGGGACAATTTGCTGCATTGCTGAGTTGTCAAGACAAGAGCCTGTGAGCCACCCCTTCCATGTCTTCCATGTCTTTGGCTCACACCTTCCTGGCCGTGTCCTGAATGATGAGCCACAAGGCAGCCGGCGTGAGAGCTGGGTTGCAGGCTCCTTACAGATTTTGCACAACTGTAAAGCTCCACATGTGCCAAAACTAGGATATTAAGCCAGCTTACATCTGACTTCGCCTTTTTGTCAACCAGCATGAAGCTGCTCTACGTCAATCAGGTCCTCTCCCACCGCAGCCATTTGGAGTGGGATTCATCTCACTTTACTTTAGACATTTAAAAGTTCACTGCCTGTCTAAGTTTGAAGTCATCACTCTCACCTCCTTTAAAAAGAGAAATTAGGACAGAGAGAGACCATCTGACCTTGCCAAAATGCCTGTCTGAGAATGGGATGTATTGTCCTGTGGAGGTGCTTCTTTCCCTTTATAGACTCTCGGAGAACCACAGGGTAACTGAGATTTAGCTCTCTTCCGTATGCCTGGATTCCTGAAATGAATTGTACCTTATATTCTATAAGCTTGGGCTAGAAGCTGGTGGAATAACTCTTGAGGTAAAGTTGTCTTTGGACAGCCTTTGGGCAGATGGTCACCATAGCAGTTGTGGAGAGGCAGATATAGAAAGATTCTTGAATGGTAGATCTCTTTGACGTGGTTTACGCATCTTTTGCCAACTGAAGATGCTGAGATAAGTGGTGTTGCTCACACAGTCTGGTTTCATCTGCCATTCAGCATTGTATTTATCTAAACTATAAGTGGCTTAAGCTTTCATCTGTGTTCCTACGTATTACAGACACTGGAGAAAGTATGCTTGTTTAGGTATAAAGTGACATGGCGCTGAGTCTCATTAGATGAATGATGATACTGCTTAATGATTTCTGAAGAGGTTTCTCAGACATGTTAAGTGAGGGAATAGGACAGAAGAAAGATCTTGCAAAGGAAATGGAAGCGCTCATACATTATCTCTGACATAAATAAATAAAACTATACTAAGGCAATATCTGACTTAAAAGTGTAAAAAATGTGTCAGCAATTTTTAAATGATGTTTATTTAAGGCTGTGGAAAGATCTAGCAGAGCTGACACAGGCCTCCGCTGTACTAAAGCAGTATGTGATTTTGGGACCTTTCTAAACGATTTGTATATATTACATGCTTCAGCTAACATGTGTCCTTGGAGAGGTGAGAAGCAAAGTGCCATCAGATTTGGAGCTTTGGAAGTGTATGTCTTGAAGTAATAGGGATTTCCCATTGCAGTCAGCTCCAAACTTGTGGGAGGTAAGTTCAGCCGGACCGCAAGGCCCAGTGAAGAATCAGTGAGGAATCCAGGTGGGATTCATCTGTCTAAATGTAGACCTCTCATGTGTATTGAGTACCACTGAACCCTAGGCTCCCCTTACAATAAATAAATGGAGAAGGTTAAGCCTTTGTGCAATGCGATTCATCCCCTTCTAATGTGGGTACAGAAAACAGGTCGAGTGAATTGCAATCTAAAAACCTCTATTTCTCTCCATTAAGAGAGGTTCCTATAAAGGAAGCCCTGGCTAACCAGTTAAATGTAGGTATCTGTAATCAATAGATGTCTAACATCAGATGAGATTAATTTCATTCTCTGTCACGAGGAAGCCTGCAGGTAAAGCTACAGAAAGACCGACGAGTGGAACTGGCGACACGAGGAAATCTTGAGTAATCCAGTGTCCAGATTGATGGGGTACGAGCGTAGCAGCCTTGTGGCTGTCGAGGAAATGAAACTCACCCAAGACTGTGAAACTGTCTTTAAGTCAGGTTGAATTCCTGGCTGCAGTCTTGTGTATTTTCTGAGAGACCTGACCAGATGACTCATTTCTGAGCTGCTCTTCTATCCTAACAAAGCGATTATGTTGTAACACGTAAATTGGTTTTCAGGAAAAGAAGTCCACAGATTAGAAAGGAACTGGATAAATAACGTAAATGTGAGAAGGCGGGAGCTGATGAGACTGTTCATATGAAGAGGGATTTTGTGCAAGGAATGGATCACGAGATCTCCAGAGCTGCTCTGCATGCCCAAACCTTGGCCTCATTCTCCCAGCCACAGGACAGAGAGACAAAGGGTAAGGTGCTGAAAAGGCAGTGGTCTGCATTGGAGGAAGGAAGAGAGAAGACATGAATGAATAAGAACCTGTGTAAGAAGAAAAAAGCAGAACGGAATGGGAATAGAAAGAAGGGAGGAAAGATTCAAGGGTGTCTACTTTTAAGGAGGGTGGGAGAGAACAGAGATGAGCAGGTAAGTAGCAAAGTAAAAGGGAAGAAAATTCCAGCATAGAGATAGGAATCAAAAGGCCTAAGTGAAATGATGCCAAAGTTTGAAGAATTATCATCACACTTACTAGAAAGGAAAGCTAATCTTGCAAACATAAAGAAACCTACATGGGTAGTGAATGAACAAATGTGGCAACAGAATGGCAACTACTCTTCTTCTTAGGTCAACCCTTATTACAATTTATTGCAGTTTATTGGAAATTTTGAAATATTAAACGATTTTTCTGAGATGCACTGCTTTGAGACATAAGCCTAAGAGATTGCTTCTGCAAGTGCTGAGTTGTTTTTTTCCCACATCTAATGACTTACAGGATTTTGTGTAGATCTGCTTGCACTTGGGTAACTCAGAGTGTCAAATAGAAAACAAGATCAACAGATGTAGGGAAGCCTTTCTTCCCATGGATTTCTGTTTGGTGGCTGTTTTTAGTTTTTAGGAGGAGTTTTTTTTTCAAGTGCAAGCTTTTTATTTTGTCAGGTCACTTAAAATGGCTCATTGTGGAGTCAGATGGCTTACTTGTGTAGTCTCTGTTGTCTAGTAATGTATAATCTCAAACTGAAGTCTTTACTTCTACTGGAGCACTTAACAGCTCTCTCTTCTACTTGCCATCTAGCATATTCTAGGTCTCCTGAATCTCCTAGGAAGTTTATGTCTTTGAGATCTGTTTCTCCTGCGTGAGTTATGCTTTACGCTCCATCGACTATAACGATTAAGATGTCTGTTTGCCATAATGGGAACTTAAATGCACGTAGCTCCTAGACAGATGCATACATGGTAGATGCATAATGAGGGTATCTTAGTCTTGAATCGACTTCCACCTTGTATAGTGAATAGCTTTGCTTCACACATTTTCCAATGAAAGTTTTTCATAAGTGTTCAAGTAATGCATTCTTGGTCGCAGTGTTGGAAAAACATACCTTAGATCATGCTTCTTACTCTATGAAATCTGGAGCACGTAAATCCACAACAGTTAAAATCAGTAGCCAAAATATTTATCTGTCACTTAAAATAGGAACAGAAAGGTGGATTTGATGTAAGCTTTGGGTAAAGATTAGCATGGGTTCATTTCCATTCAAAACATTCTTATTCTGGCCAGTTTCATGTCATGCGTAAGATAAAGTTATGTTACGTGATCTTTGGAGCAATGAAAAATGTACAAAGGTATATAATTTGAGTTTCTTGCTAAGTCCTTTTTGTCCAGTCTCTAAATTTTGCTTGACAGATGTAGAGTCTGTTCTTTCTCAGGTGAGGTTTATGACAATGTAAATACCCCTAAGCCAATGTAAAGGTGGTTTGGCAGAACAAGGAATCAGAGATGTACTATTTTCTTCAAAGAAAGAAAAATATTCACAAGGGCCAAAATTTCCAGAAGTGCTCATCGGTTTTTGCTGCTCAGCTTGAGATACCATGGATTCACTTGACTGTGTGAGTTTGCTTCTTATCACCTGAAAGGAGGGTGTGGAGAGGTGGGGGTCAGTCTCTTCGCCAAAGTAACAGGCGATAGGACAAGAGGAAACGGCCTCAGGTTGCACCAGGGGAGGTTTAGACTGGATATTAGGAAAAATATTTACACTGAAAGAGTTATCAAACACTGGAAAAAGCTGCCCAGGGAAGTGGTGGAATCATCATCCCTGGAGGTTTAAAAGACAGGTAGAAGTAGTGCTTAGTGACATGGTTTAGTGATGGTTTTTGTCAGAGTTAGGTTGATGGTTGTACTCGATGATCTGAAAGGTCCTTTCCAACCTAGTCGATTCTATTCTATTCTATCATATGGTGGGGTTGTTTTGTTTTGTTTTGTTTTGTTTTGTTTTTTTTTTTTGTTTTTTTTTTTTTTTGTTTTGTTTTGGAAATTCTTCTGTCTGTGGAGCAGATGCTTTGGTGTTCCTCATCCTGTCTCTTTTCTTTCCACTTGGACCGTGATCTTTTTCTTGTTTGCAGTTTTCCTCGTAGAATTACCTTTCTTCTTGTTGTCTCCAGAATTATCAGCTGCTGCTATGAATTATCATGTGGTTTATTCTTTCTATTGATTTCCACATATATTTATATGTAGAATGTTGTATTTTGGCCAAAATTCTTTCCAAAATTCCAAAGGCTAAGTCCTTTTCTGGCTTGATGCTAATCTGTGCTTGAGTAGAGTAGAAGGAGCCTGTGAAACAATACTGTCATTGAGAAAACAAATGTGAACCCGCTGCCTACTTACTGCTCAGGAATTCTGCATTACTCGGGTGAGTTGTGTTTAGTGATTTCTTTGCCTGTTCCTTGGAGCATTCTTTTTCTTTATTCTGTCTCTTGCCAAAAAAAAAAAAAGTGAATGTATTAATCCTGAAGATGCGTTGGCATCTGTATGGGTGTATTTGTTTGCCACCCTTTGATGATATGCTGGGAAGTTTGATGTTAGGGGTGAACCTGGGCATGAATCCATACTACAAAGTAGCTGAAGTGCTGTGTTCTTCTACTTCCAGAGTAAAGCCTAAATACTTTAACTAATAAATTCAACACAGTTTCAGGTGTGGTAGCCTGACCCCGTAGCTCAGAATTGTGGACATGGTAGCGCGATCACAATTTGGGTCAAGGGGGCTTTGGCCACCGCTCATGCGCTCAGATTCACTGCCTGAAAAGTCTTGATAGCTGCAGGCAAGCAGTTCTGGGCAGCGGTGTCAACGCAGAGTGCTACTCATTTTTCAAGAGGTAGCGAAACCTCGTAGTAAATAAAAAATCATTCAGCATGCTATTTTGTAAACTGGTATAGTGCTGATATCGTGCAGCCCTAACAACGGCTCCTTTATTTAAGTGCAATAGCTGCGGGGAGGCTGCAGAACCTTCTCAACAGTGAAGCACTAAGAGACGGACAGTCCCTGCCGTTTTCCCGCTGACTAATTGAAAGACAACCGTCTTTTTGTCATTTTGCTCGGTGTCTTCCGCACGGCGTGTCATGCAGCCGCGTGTGGCTGCTGATGCCGGCAAGCCTGCAACGGGCACCGACACGGTGATGCCAGGATGCGCGATCTGTCCATCCTTTTTCTGTCTGTCCGGGTGCTCCCTCCCCAGCCAGGGAGGGTGCTCCTAAAGTGTTGGTGAATTAGGGAGGGCATTCCTAAAGCATTGGTGAATGAGGGAGGACCAGAGGCTAGCGCTACATCTATACTAGCACGGCATGCTGTAGCATGCTCACAATTCTGTAAAATCATGTAGTTGTGATGGGGGGAAGTAATCACAAGAAAAGCTATGGATGTGCCGCTCTTCCACTCACAGTTTTCTTTCCCCTGCTCGCTAAGTAGTCTCCATGCTATCATCTCTCTGCTATTCCTCTTCTCCACACCCTAACTTCTCTGAAAATGACACATTTCTCCTTCCTTGTGTACTATATTAGAAGAACTTGTTGCCTTCCCTTGCCTTGCCTGCCTCAGTCCCTCGCCTTTCTCTGCGCTTACTCTTTCTGCCTCATACAGGCTCTCAAATGGCAGCAGGCACCTCCCTACGGGTGTCTGAACTGAGCCAGCTTTGATTAGAATGGCTGCTTGCACACGTATTTTATGTGCAGACACTTCAGTTCAGGGGTTTAATCAGCTAGCTGAATCCTATCCATGTTTTTTGATTTTTTTTTTTTTTTGGTGATGCTGATAAATGTGTGTTCACTTTAATTGCTCTCAGGTGGTATGTTGGTAACTTTGGTTCAGGACATTGTCTAACTTAGATTCAAAGACTGATCTTTCCCACATCCGAGGGGTGTGTTCAGGTGCTGAGTAGTATGGGGAGGTGGTTTTGAGTTAGTGCCTCCGTGTACAACTCCCGAGCTTCTTCAGCCTATTTTTCCAGCAACTAGTCCTGTTTTCTGTCTTTTTCACATGTTGTGTTGAGAGCACCAGGCAAAAGCCAGTTCCAGGTAAATTGAACCCTAAGGGAGATGAGTTGAAACTCCTATGTGGTATTGCTAATTTGCTTTGTACTTCCAAAAATTAAGTGGAATCATATTTTAGTTTGTCTGGCAAGTAGTAAATTTTTTATATAAAGATTGGAGAACCTGAAAGTGCTGAGGACAGCATCTGCAGTGCGGATGAACTCCTTAGCTGCACGATGGCAGTAAGTTTGCTGCACGGATAATAGACTTCTTGTGCCAGAATGGTGTGGCTGAACATCCATGGAAATATTGAATAGTACAGACATAACCACAGCTGTTTTCATTCTACGTACTTACAAACATGCCTAAACAATTTTAGCGTGGAGGGGGGAGGTAGAGAAAGCTTTCAGTGAAGCAGAGGGAGTTGCCAGTTTTTATTCAGTATGGTGGAGCTGAACAAATAGCTATTGCTTCAGACTCATCTCATGACTTATCACTACTTTATTTTGATTTATTCATTTTATTCCTCTAGCACATAGGGGTTGCATTGTGGGCAAGAACTGCTGCGTGCTAGCAGCTTTTTAAAGTAATTTTTGTCGGTGTCTTGAACGAAACCACTTGTCTGCGTGCCTGGTGCGCGTATTGATCTTACAGCCTGTCTTCTGCCAGGTGGGTAATAAATGCTCAGCTGTGACAGTACTGAAAGCCTAGCAGCCCGACTGCCCCCAAAACAACCTCTGGTGTAATGATGGGGAAAGGATTAGAGAGCAAACAAGGACCCTTTAAAACCAATTAAATAATTTATTTTGCATGCGAAAAGGCTATTAAGAAGGGAACCCTTCTCCACTTGCCACTCAGATGTTTACACTGCAAGCACTGGAGCTCCGCAGTCAGCAGGTGGAGTCTCCATCCCAAGCTGTTACTACCAAGTTTATTAATTTCCGTTAATGACACACCTTTGTCCTCTTGTGCTTCCAGTTCATTTTCTACTGCCGCTGTTTTAGTGGCAAGTGTTATCTTGCAGCAAATGAACTGAAAAGAGAAGGGTTTTCCTCTTCTGTTTATCCTCTCTTTACAAGGTTCTCATGAAAAGAATAAACGTGTTTCTCCAGCCACCTCAGCTAAAACAAGACCATCAATTTCTCTTGAAAGACATGGAGAAATAAATCTGAGGCATTCACCCTCCTGACAGACTGCCAGAGCCGGCAGAACTTGCTCTCACGCTGGCATCTTTTCTGCTCTTGATGTCATGTGCAAAACACGAGGATTTCTGCTGTGCTAATCCCTCTAATGAGGGCTTCTCCCAACCTCTATATAAACCTTGCTCAAAGCCGTGGCTGCCGGGCAGGCACCGCAGAGCCAAAGCGCCCATCTTTTGAACTGCATTCAAGGCAATTAGAGACCGGGATTAAACAAACACCCGACACCAGCATCCTCAGTAGCGAGAGGGATTATCCTGGTTGGCTGGGGCATGGAGCCGCGGCCAGGCCAGGCTGTCCCACGGCGGAGATCTCCCCGCTCCGCTCACTCAGGTCCAGCGGAGAGGCAGAACCTCCACCCAGCCGTAATGGGCGCCCTGAGGTGGCTTTTCTGGGCTGGGCTGGGCTACCTGAGCTGCTGCTGGCCCCCCCGGGCGCAGGCACAGTTCCCCCGTGCCTGCATGACGGTGGATGCCCTTCGCTTGAAGCGCTGCTGCCCCGCCTTGGGGACGGAGCCAGGCAATGTCTGCGGGTCCCTGCAGGGCAGGGGACAGTGTCAGGGGGTGCAGGTGGACACTCAGCCCTGGAGTGGACCCTACACCCTTCGAAATGTGGATGACCGGGAGCGGTGGCCCCTCAAGTTCTTCAACCAGAGCTGCCGGTGCACAGGTGAGAGGGGTGCAGGGGTGAGGAGACGGGGACAGATGGGTCTGAAGGCCAGAAACATTCCTGGTGCGAAAGGCATCAAGAAGGCTTCAAATATTATCAGTTTCCTAAAAACGCTGCCAAGTTCATGGTACTGTCAGCACTTTTTCAGAGCAACAGAGTTGAAAAAGTGTTCTCTCTCATGCAAACTTTGGGTTTTCTTCTCTCCCCCTGGAGTTGACCCTGTAGCCACCCATCACCTTTCTCCACAGAGTTTTGGATGTTTCAGTGCTGCATCGAGACCTCTGTCACTGCTAATCATGGCTCGGTGAACTTGTACCGGTGTGCATTGATCAGAGATTTATGCCTTTTGGAGTAGTACTTTGCAGCACAATATACCCCCGCGCACTGAAAACAGGTAGATACCTGGCTGCGGTCTTTCCCAGGATCATTAACTAAGTCTACAACTCACTCTGATCCAATGTGGGTCTGTACAACCACCGAAGAGGCCATCCTGCCCTTTTCTCCCCATCTCCAGCTGCTCCTTCCCACCCGTGCTTTTACATGGGCTTCCATGTTCACATGCTGGAAGCAAAACAGGTCAGGGAGCTGATGTGCTTGAAGGCTCACCTGGCCAAAAGGATCAGGTTTTAATAAGACCAGTTCACGAGTACCGGCAGGAGGGAGGGAATAGAAAGGTGAGGTCAGGACAGGATAAGGTGCCGGGACTCTTTTTCAGCAGCAGCCCTGGTTGAAGCAGGGTTAAAATGAGGAGGAACCGTAGCCTCAGCCCAGGCTGGGTGGCAGGGCTGGCAGGAGATGGAACCAGCAGTCAGGCAAAGGGCACGTCTCAAGCACTGAAATCACCTGCTGGGCAGGTTTCACAGGCAGCCTGGGGTCTTTTGTTGGAAACATAAAGTTATTTGAGTTTTCTAACATGGGGAGAATAGCCTGTTTTCCTTCAACCTGATTCTTAGAACTAGCTGAACTGTTTTGTCTAAAATACATCCGGGCTCTCACTATGAAAAAATCCCAGATCAATCTGAGAAAGAAGCACTACAGAAAATTTCACCCCATGAGGTTAAGTTTTGCAATGCTTTTATCAACTGAAAGCAGAGACGTAGGGGCAGATGACTTAAATTATTAAGTTACCGAAGGTCCTCAAAATAATAACAGACTTTAGAGGATAAATTGGTTTTTATCTCTTCCTTTGACTAGATTTCAAATGCTTGTGTGGAAGTACTTTTCCAGACACTTTACAAAAAGTAAAGGGTTTTTTCATGTTAAAGGTTCTTACATACCTCCAAAACTAAAGTCAGGTACCACACACAGGCACAGACCCTGAGTCAGAAGAGCCCACACCAACATTTACGCAGCCTGAGCAATTAGGTTAATCAAAACCTGGGAGTAAGTTGAAGAGCAGTGTAGACAGACATGGTCTGCGTAGGCAGACGTTCATTTGCTTGTCCAAGTAGAGGTAAGCACCGGTATTTGATATTTGCAGGGCTGGGTCCCAAGTTACGTGACTGGAATGTAGTGTCCTGTCGTTCAGCCTCACTTCTGCTGAGCTGTCCTCTCTCCTCGCCTCTAAATCTGGTTTCTCTCACTGTGTTTTTATTTCGCTTGTATTCCTCTTTCTCCTTTATCATCTAAATATACCAGTGATAAAACCTTAAGGTGGAAGGCATCCTTAAGGATGATTTTCAGAAAGGTTGCCTGGGCTCTACTCTGGTGCTGCAGGCAAAGGCATTTCTAGGAGAAGGCTAAGAAGTTCACAACTGCACGGGATTTGAATTAGATGTGACGCTTTTATAATGCTGGTGATTGTGTCTCTGTGTCTATTAATATTTTGTTGTATTTTTTTTCAGTCTGTTTTATACACTGGTTGGCTGTCTGCTCACCAGAGTTCTAAGTAATGTGATGTGTGGTCTTTGTTAGGCATCCAGGGCTATGGTACCCATGGTAGGGAACATAAATTAAATGTGCTCATTCAAAGGCACGTGGAACAGCGCACATCTCTACTATTAAGGTGTCTTACTTTCCAAATGAATGTTGTGTGCAAACTGCCTATTAGAAATGGTTCCTGGCTCGTGCAAACTCCAACCCATGCTGAGGCTCTTTCTAGCATTTTAACAATATAAACGGTCATGTTCCAGTGCCATCTTGGCACTGTTTAATTTATAGTTTAGACATGGTGTAAACGATAAGCTATGGGAACTCCGACTGCCATGTAGCTGATTATATTTGGATAGACAGAGCCATTTAAACCTGTCACATAGCTGATGGCTGTACTGTAGGAAACCTGGAGGAGCTGACCAGGATTTTCCAAAGGCAGGGATTCTGGAGTTCTCACAATAAATTAATCCATGTGAGCATTCTGCTTAAAACTTAATAGCTAAGGATAAAAGGAACTCTGAAAATTTGACCATTTGTTGTAGCTGTTAATTGAGGAAAAATATCTTAAAACCATTTCCATCCAGGTCTGGGTGCTGAATATTTCTGGGAGAAGAAAAAAAAAGAAAAGAAGAAAATCCCCAACACAAAGAAATATTGATGAGTGGTTATTGTGGGGTCAGATTATTTTTATATTTTTTCTCATATTAATGTTGATTTTCTAAGGAAAATTAAAAAAGAACATTTCCATTTCTAGGCATTAGCAGGTAGCATGCATTAGTCTTTCTTTAACCGGGGACAAATATAACAGAATAAGATTAGTATGACGGAAAGATCCAGTTTTACTTCCCACATTTTGTACAAAGAGCTATGGTCAAAAAAGCAATTGTAAGTCTGTTGTCAGGATGCTGCTTGCTGCGCGTTTCACTCAGTGTGTTGTCGGCAGCAAAAATATCATCTCTAGAAAAAAGATGTGGTTATGGAGCACTGTGTCCAGCTCTGGAGTCCTCAGCGCAAGAAGGACATGGACCTATTGGAATGGGTCCAGCAGAGGGCCATGAAGATGGTCAGAGGGCTGGGGCATCTCTGCTATGAGGACAGGCTGAGAGAGTTGGGGTTGTTCAGCCTGGAGAAGAGAAGGCTCCAAGGAGACCTTATAGCAGCCTTCCAGTACCTGAAGGGGGCCTACAGGAGAGATGGGGAGGGACTCTTTATCAGGGAGTGTAGAGATAGGATGAGGGGTAACGGTTTTAAACTGGAAGAGGGGAGATTTAGATTGGATATTAGGAAGAAATTCTTTACTGTGAGGGTGGTAAGGCGCTGGAACAAGTTGCTCAGGGAAGTTGTGGATGTCCCATCCCTGGAAGTGTTCAAGGCCAGGCTGGATGGGGCTTTGAGCAGCCTGGTCTAGTGGGAGGTGTCCCTGCCCATGGCAGGGGGTTGGAACTAGATGATCTTGACAGTCCCTTCCAACCCAAACCATTCTATGATTCTATGAATGTACCTGGGAGGTAGCAAAGAGGTTTTAGTTCCTGTCTAATTTCAGTTTTCAATCTATTGTATGCGTTCTACAATTGGTTTGGGTGCACCTAATATTAATTCAATTTATATAAATTCTTAAACTGAAGTGACCTGATGACAGTTCCTGACAGTGTGCAGTACTATGTGAAGGGGAATGTGGTAATTTGTTTTTCAATAAGGTGCATGTGTTGCATTAGACAAAATGTTGGATGCACTAGTCTAACCCTGAAAACTGACACTTGTAACTAATTACACCACAAAGCAGTATTTCAGTGGGATAGTTAAATTTAGTTTAGAAGAATACTGTTTTAGAAGACTTATGAACTAAATGCTATTTTGAGTTCTAAAGGATAAAACTGTACTAGTGGCATAGCATTTTAAAAACTCAGTACAGATTATTGTGAAAAAACCACTGCAGTCAGTCATGTGGTTGCTAGTACAGATTGTGACAGTGATTAAACAATGACGTGCTTTGAGTTCACTGAGGAGTTAAACATAATTATCATTCATTTCTCTTCCTGCCACTTTCTACAGTTGACGTGTGGACATGTGCTGAACATTATTTTTTTTCCATAGAAGTTTTTTGAGGGAAAAAAAAATCTTTCCACATTCCTGTGCAATATTTAATCAAGCTGGTGACAGAGGGTTTAAATTCTATTGTTTAGCTGTAAGCAAATTGCCAGTTAAGCCACGTAGTTGATATGATGGCCCTCTCACTAGGAAAAAAAATGAGCTTTTGAAGTAGTTATAAAATAGACTTCATTTACTTGTTGTAGGGCAATGTAGCTGTGGGATAATACTGAATTATAACCTTACCTTGATGATCCCGTTAAAGCCTGTACTAGGTACAGATCTTCCACATCCTACAGCCTAACAGGACATCCAAATGAAGAGCTAGAGGAGACAGAAGAACTAACCATTTATCTCACATGGTGGCAATCTGGATCCTACCCTTGGGGTACTGCAGTATGCTGGTGTTTCAAATCTAATGTAACCCCTGTTGTAATGCAATGGCTAAAGAAGTCTGAAAAGGAGTCCTTTCTCCCCATCCAATAGAAAATGTGTATTAAGCTGGTGTCCGTGGAAGGAAGAGGCATGGCAGCTGCTCAGATTTCGTAATAAAGCAAGGCAGAAGATGGTGAGTGTTGGATGGGTTCCTTTTTACTGAAGACAAGACTCTGCGTTGGTGGATTTATTAACGCATGTTATGCTCAACGTCTGAAGGCCAACCATGTGCTATGACTGCTCAGAGGTAGAAAAGTCCCTGTCTGTGAACTCAGGCAACTAGTGGGGTTGAGAAGCAGACTACAGTGCTATGTGATAACTGGTGTTGGCATACACCAGTGATGTGTATTAACACATACCAAGTGTCGTGTCATAAGAAGTATCTTTTTCTCGGTGTCATGCCCATGGACTGACCCACTGGGAGAGGCTGCATGGCCATAGTGCCTACAGAAATAGCCAGATTAACCCAACTTGACTGGGATAGAGCACCTGAAAGTAGTGGAACAAGCAGGGAGTATCTGGACCCCATCTGTGACATGATCTCCCGTCTGTGTTCCAGAATGACATCCCACACTATATTCTTTAGGAACCAGAAGAGGTGACAATGATCTCTGTTGTCTCTGGCATAGCTTCAGAGAGGTAGTACACTGAGTTACTACATATTAGTCACTAAAGGCAAAAAAATGCTAAAGGCATGAATTCTTGCATGTTCCTATGGTCCCTGTGTTCAAAAAGATATTAGAATCATAGAATCATAGAATCATTTAGGTTGGAAAAGACCCTTGGGATCATCGAGTCCAACCATCAACTCCACTCTACAAAGTTCTCCCTTACACCATATCCCTTAACACCGCATCTAAACGAGTCTTAAACACATCCAGGGATGGTGACTCCACCACCTCCCTGGGCAGCCTATTCCAGTGTCTGACCACTCTTTCTGTGAAGAATTTTTTCCTAATGTCCAGCCTAAACCTACCCTGCTGCAGCTTGAACCCATTCCCTCTTGTTCTATCGCTAATTACCTGTGAGAAGAGACCAGCACCAACCTCTCTACAATGGCCTTTCAAGCAGTTGTAGAGAGTGATGAGGTCTCCCCTCAGCCTCCTCTTCCTCAAACTAAACAGTCCCAGCTCCTTCAATCGCTCCTTATAAGATTTATTCTCCAGGCCCTTCACCAGCTTTGTTGCCCTCCTCTGCACTCGCTCCAGCACCTCGATATCTCTCTCGTATTGAGGTGCCCAGAACTGGACACAATACTCAAGGTGTGGCCTCACCAGTGTTGAGTACAGGGGGGCAGTCACCGCCCTACTTCTGCTGGTCACACTATTTCTAATACAAGCCAGGATGCCATTGGCTTTCTTGGCCACCTGGACTCCATTGAAAGGGTCTCAGTCTCTTACTGAAAATGTCTACTAATGTGTGCTATATCCTGATAATATGAGATTACTTTGCCAGCTCCCCTAGAGCTGTACCATCTCTAGTCCACCATCAGTCCACCATCACCAGCGTAGCAGATGTTGAAGTTAAGTTGTAAGAGACAGGGACATACGTTTCACAGTGCTATCATGTGGGAAGTCCAGAAGGCAGTAAATGAACTTTCTGAAAAGAGCAATGCATCATTTCCAGACCAGTGGCCTGGCTTTAGAAACAAACACTGAAAAAGTGGTTTGGGTGGGACGTAAACCTGTGTCTGTGTACTGCAGTCATTCCTGTTTGCAATATGGGAAATCCCACAGACTTCCATCAGCTTCTCACTATTTCAGCTGCTGCATAACAACAGTCCGGTGATGCATGGAGCCTACTGAAAGAAAATGACAAAAAGCAACTTTCGATTTCATGAAGCGTTGTTGTCGTGTGCTTTTCTGACAAGAGAACATTGCCAAATAGACCTGAGGATGTGTTGCGTGAAAAGGGGCAAAGCGGTTTTGGCAGAAGATAAACCCCCTTGCGTTCTAACACTCCTCACCGAGGTGGGAGGCTAGGTGTGGCTAGGTTTAAATTCTGAGTGATGCCCAATTCAGCACTATCAGTCCAGTCGCGTTTAATCTGTATTAAACTATTATGATTTGGATACACTAATAGTGGGCTGCACCTTCAGTCTAGTCGTGCTCATGAACTAGCACGGCCACTCTTGAGTCTTTGGTCGCGTTCAGTGAGAAACCAAAACGACTAGCTACTTAAAAAAGTGCAGTTTATTTAAACAACAGATATATAGGTTCTTAGGATTGCCGGTGATAAATACACTGTCTGCAAAGCACGTGCAAATGAAAGTATTGTTACATATACAAAATGCGCGACAAAGTTATAAACGATACAGCCTGGCTCTAAATGTAGAAAAGAGAGTCTCTAGAGAAATCTCTAAGTTTCCCGAGAAAGCGCTCGGTGTAATCGAAGTCTTACCCAAAGGCGTCCCTATGGGGGGGAAGAGAGGCTCAGCCCGTCGACTGATCCCAGAAGTCAGTGATGTAATTCTTTGAGATGGTGTCTTCCCTGGGCATCCCCCCTCTCTCGGGCTATTTTTATACTATTTGTTATCTTCAAGGTGGAGTTTGAGTGACTTTAGTCATACATAGTTTTATCATGATTGGTGTAAATTTCTCTCGCTTCACAATCAAAGGTATAGTTTACGAGAAATTCAGGGCGCAGACTCAAGAAGGAGTGGTCGCACCTTGGAGGCGGGTAGCCTTCGGGATGGAGGTGTGTTTTGGTATTATAATGACATTATAATGAGCAAAGTTCGCACAAAGGACAGCATTTCATCAAAATTTGACAAAATGTTGGCTCTGAGCATCTAGCAGGCAGCTAATTGGCAGCTTATCTGTTTCATGGTATCATCCCATTCCCGTATCCGCTATACATCATAAGGTAAAGCCACGGAATAATTGCATCCCGTCCCGTACCTCATGTAGCTTATCAGGGAACCACAGATGTTGTGTCCTTCATGCCAGCTGCGGCTATTTTCTACCTCAGAAGCCTCTTGATTTTATACTTTTCCTTAAGGTGTGAACAATGCTGTACTTTTGTATTTTTTAGCCAATTTAGTATTTATTCCACAGGATGCTACAAAAATGTTCAACGCAATCAGCAGTGAAGTAATACTGCCGTGGGAAATACCACTTTGCCTGGGAATTGGCTCCTCCTGTTTGCCAGTCTCTTCTTCACTGCAGTCCTCCTTCTTACTCAGTAAAGGCTCATATCCCATTGAAAAGTGCCTGGTGAAGTGGTGGAAAGAATAGACCCCTTGGATTACTTCACAGATTAGGCAGTTAAGGAAGAAAATCCCGTAGAGTGTCAATTGGATATAATTAGCACCTGGAAAGGGTGAAACGAGTGAGGAGTCACTGGTTTATCTGACTTCAAATGCCATAGAAGTGGAGAAGAGCTTTTTTTCCTACAAAGATGACTCAACATTTCAGGCTTTTGCAAATTTCTTTTCATAGCCTGAGGAGGCGCATAAAGTATACCTAAAATATGGGTATTGTCTCATAAAATGATCTCGGGCTTCAAGAGCTGCGTATAGTCAAAGGGCCCCAGAGAGAGAAATAGGCACCTTCAGAGCCTCAGCAAATGTCTGTTGGAGTCTTCTTCTGATACCAAGACCAGACAAACCTGGCCTGCACTAATTTTGGTTCCGTTAGTGCTATATTTCAAAGTGACGCTTATCCTACGCTGTGAGTAGATGGGTCATTTGAATTACTGAAGTGTGGCCACCAATCTCAAAAAAGGTTGTTGAAAGATCTTTTTGTGGTTAATTCCTGCTTTGCCTCTCTTCTCTTAAAAAGTTCTGAATTGTACCTTTGGGTGTGAGGGGACAACATCTGCTTTCCAGAAGTTCATGTTCCGTGTACTGAAACTTGTGCAATATATGCAGCCTAATTAGGCAATGTGGCAAGATATTCCTGATATTTGTCATCTGGTCAGTATAGGCTGGAGCATGTGACGGGTCCCAAGAGTGCAGATCCCAGAGGAACCCTGGTTGCCCCAGTACTCCTTCCTTCCCCTGGCAGCAATGCTTGTCCTGCATCCCTGCTAGGCCAGCAGCCCACCTGCGTGTGGGCAGGAGACAGATGTCCGCTGCAGGAATGGTCCCTTCCCCGTCTCCCCTGGCAAAGGCAAAGCAAGCTGCAGGGGGACCTTTCTGCTGCTACTGGCAGCCTGCCACGGTGGCGAGAGGCCACGCTTAAAGCAAGCTCTGCTTTCCTGGGCTCTTCCACCACACGAGGGGGGCTGAGCTAATAGCCTGGAGGGAACCCGATGACTTGCCTTCGGAAGGATGCCAGCAGGGAATGACGGTACTGCAGTGTTTCTCAAGCTCTTATTGCAGCACTATTTAATTATGCTTAAAGCATGACCTGCCACACCCCTGGTGCTTGTCCTGGATTGTGTTGGGTCCCAGATATACTGTTAACAGACGTTAGTTCCTTCCTGAGTTTTGTCCTTAAGAGAACTGTTTTGGTTGGGGATTTGTTCCTGTGCTTAAGGACCCACGTGAGCTGACCCTTTTTTGGGTTTGATCCTGGAAGTCTGGGAGTACTTGAGAGCCAATTGAGCAAAGCACTTCACCATGTGCTTAACCTGAAATGCTTGGCTCTCTCCTCGGTGAGACTCCTCACGTGCCTGAGGGCTCCGCAGAACACTGAGCACCTTGCGGTGCCAAACCCGTTACCCAGCACTTCAGCTCCCCAGCTGGCTGAGTGTGATTCTTGACTCTTCTGTGGCTGTGGGAAGTGATCCGACCTTCTGGTTAGGCAACTGGCAAAGCTGCCAGTCTGCTCAGATGCTGTCCCTTCCAGGAACTGGTGTCTCTGGGGAAAAAGAGTGCTAATCCTTAATTCATTGAAACTGGTTAGGGGTCTAGAGCACAAGTCTTATAAGGAGTGGCTGAAGGAGCTGGGGTTGTTTAGGTTGGAGAAAAGGAGGCTGAGGAGAGACCTTATCGCTCTCTACAACTACCTGAAAGGAGGGTGTAGAGAGGTGGGGATCGGTCTCTTCTCCCAAATAGCAAGCGACAGGACAAGAGGAAATGGCCTCAAGCTACGCCGGGGCGGGGGGGTTAGGTTGGATATTAGGAAAAAATTATTCACCAAAAGGGTTATCAAGCATTGAAACAGGCTGCCCAGGGAAGTGGTGGAATCATCATCCCTGGAGGTATTTAAAAGATGGGTAGACGTGGTGCTGAGGGACATGGTTTAGTGGTGGTTTTGTCAGTGTTAGGTTGATGGTTAGACTCCATGAGCTGAAAGGTCCCTTCCAACCTAGACAATTCTACGAATCTTTTGCATTTCATTGTTAGTTTTCCCTGATTCATAATGTCATGACTGCTCTTTCCCTCTTGATTCAGGAAACTTTGCTGGCTATAACTGTGGTGACTGCAAGTTTGGCTGGACCGGCCCTGACTGCAACGTGAAGAAACCACCAGTTGTCAGGAAGGATGTCCACTCCCTGACGGCAGAGGAGAGAGCGCAGTTCTTTGATGCTCTAGACCGTGCAAAGACAACCATTCACCCAGACTATGTAATTGCAACTCAGCACTGGATGAGTCTGCTTGGTCCCACCGGAGAGGAACCGCAAATTGCCAACTGCAGTATTTATAACTACTTTGTTTGGCTCCATTACTACTCAGTCAGAGACACGCTCTTAGGTTAGTGCTTTTCTTATCCAAGGGGCTCTGCAGGTAAAAGAAAGGGGGGAAAGTGTCATTGCTGAACAAAGGTATGTATGCTTACCACAGCTGCATTACTTTAGTGAGCAGTGAGTCCCAGTAGGAGCAGATCTGTAGAGTGAAATGGTGGTAAGAAGCCGGTGGCCACCCGCAGTTAAAGGACCTTCAGACTTGCTGCAGTCTGGTCCCTGCAACCGAACACCCTGTGGTGGCTGGAGCACACCAACCACACTTCTGGTGCACCTTCCGTCTGACAGGGGAGCGGGTCACAGGCTTCACCGTTGGGTGAACTGAAGTGTGGTCAGGCAGTGACTGACTTCAAAAAGATGTTCCTAGTCCACAGGACAAGGTAGATGCAGCAGCAGTGGGAAAGGGGCTCTGCAGTGGTGAAGGCAGCGACCATGCAGAGACGTTGGGGACCAGGTGCTACTACTTTCTGTGGCCTTCAGCAAGTCACTAAGGGTGGGATTTGCCTGACTAACCACAGGTGGCTTTTAAAACCAGACCATGTTAGAAGTTTGGGTATCTAACTCCATGCTTTCTCCCAAGTCAGGATTCCTAGTCCTTCTTGCTCTTCTAGACGGAAGTACCCGTGCCAGCCCCATTTCACAAAGCCCAGCTCTCACAGGAGGAGGCAGCAGTATGGCTTTTCCACCCAGCAGTTCTATGTGCAACCTGAACAGCCCATATCTACCTCCTTGCTAGAAGGTGTCTGCTACCCTGCAGTGGGTTTTCTTCAGTCTCGTGTTCTGACACGGTTCCATTTTGCAGGGCTGAAGGAAGCAGTCTCTGTCCTAGCATGAGCAAAGGTCCTTCAGGGGACCGGGCGGTCACGTGGAAAGGGAAAGAGGCAACTTCAGCGCTGCTGCAGTGATAAATAAATTCTTATCTGGGTTAAAGCTTGCTTCAGTGATAAACATATCCATATGTGGTTTGAAGCCTCTAGCCTTTGAGTGCCTGTGTTCTCATGTGTAAGAATAAGAGCACAATACAAGAAATAACAAGCACAATTTGAAGAAAATTGGCAAAGGAAATGTTGAATTACTGTTGGCAAGTTATGGAAAATACTGAGGTTATCTTGATAGATACACAGTGTAAGTCCTGCCACTGAGCAAAAGAATGAGATAATTTGATACATATTAGCGAGGAGCTAAGATTTTAGACAAGAAGACTGCTTCTTAAAACCAAAATTCACTAAAAGCATAGGAAATCTTCACAATATCCAACTTCTGGGGGAATGTGAAGTGTTGAGAAGCACTGAAGTGAATATCCACAGAGGAGTTTCACTTGTCCCCATGTGAGTGTTGTAGCTTCTGATGCGTGCGTTCTTTCCAAAGGTGCAGAGCTGCAGGTTTTTGTTTAACTCCCCTCTGGGCAATAGAAGAAGGTGCTGTCTTTCTCTTGAGCCTCATCTGGTGCCTAAGCTCTTATTTTATCTTCTCTTTGTAGGACCCGGCCGCCCCTTCACAGGTATCGATTTCTCCCATCAAGGACCTGCCTTTGTTACTTGGCACAGGTACCATTTGCTGCTGCTGGAGAGAGACCTGCAGGTGGGTGAGCTTTTTCCCTTTCCCTTTCCCTTTCCCTTTCCCTTTCCCTTTCCCTTTCCCTTTCCCTTTCCCTTTCCCTTTCCTCATGCAGCTTCTCTCTTTTGCTACCTGACTCTGTTGAGCCAGCCGAGGGTAAGCTATTTCGTAGGACAGATTCTTACCCAAACTCCCAGGAGCATTTGCTCACTGATCTTTTTTTGTTTAAAGTGAAATTACTGCTTTCAAGATACCGAGGACCGAACAGTTTCTCACTGTGAACAATGATGTGAAGGTTATCATGGAGACTTTTTTCTTCATCTCCCCAACAGGGGACAGAAGATGTGAATTAACAGTACTTATTAATAAAATCAAAGCAACACCTACACGTAAAACTTCGTAATAGATGTTGTCTGCTGATATTGAAGGTACCCTCCTAATTAAAGCAACTCTAAATATTACCCCCTTTAAATGTGCCATGCTATACATTTAATACATGCATATATTTAGCAATATATCTTTTAACGAAATATATGTTAATGTGCCTGACAGTCAGTTGTCGAAGCATTGACTCATTTCCATTTGCATTACTGCTACATTGGCAATGTTACTGTATTTTAACCTTGCAGATCTCCAATGAAAACAGTTGCTATCAAAATAGCTGCAGGATCTTGCTTGCATGAAATCATATCTTACAAGCAAGCATGAGCAAATGTGCTGTATTCCTCTGTTACTGCAAGTTCAGATCCTTCCCCAGGGCCAGCCTTTCTGGAGCCAAAACAAACAATATGTGCGATTTTACCCGTTACCCACTTACATCACTCAGAAAGATTCTTAGTTGCTTAAGGCTCGATTCATCTCTGCCTCTGCCTGGTCTCCGGGTTGGTAGAAAGCCTAACATGGCCAGAAGCAGCACAGCCAACAGTAGAGTAACTGGTGACAATGTCTTTGCTAGGACTGACTTAACCCCCCAATCTTTTCAAAAAAGGAGTTGGAGCAGCTCTGTGAAGAGCGTGTAGGTGCAATGCAGAATGAAAAGCAGAATATCCAGTGAAATATCCAGCGAATACACAGTGAAACAACTTGCAGGTGTCCCTTTCTTTCTCTTGCCGTTGAAGGTGGTCTCCTGCTAACGCGTTTCTGTCCATTGCAGCGACTGATGGGCAACGACTCCTTCGCGCTGCCCTACTGGAACTTCGCCACGGGTAGAAACGAGTGCGACGTCTGCACCGACCAGCTCTTTGGAGCATCCTGGCCAGATGACCCGGGGATGATCAGCCCGAGCTCCAGGTTCTCCCGGTGGCAAATAGTTTGCAACAGGTATGAGAATATCTAGGGCAAGCTCGCCTACCGATCAACCCTTGCTTTCAGTCAGTGTTGAGAGCGTGGGCTGCACTCTCAGTGTGAGTGAGCGGCAGGAAAAGAGCCAAGACATCTTTTTTAAAACTGGGAATCACCATCGGTTTGTGTGTAGATGGTGCTGTGTAAACTTGCCCCCCTGGTATTAGGGAAATGTATTTTTTAAGATGATTCTTTTGCTACAGGATTTTAGTCGATTCAGCCAATTCGAGGCTGCCAAAAGTCTGAAGAGTTTGCACATTGGCAAGTATCTTTTTGAAGAAGAAATGCCTGGTATTGGTTCTCTGTAATGAACACTGGTTTTTGGTGGCAGAAAGAGAAAGCCAGAGACAGGCTGAAAAATCTGTTCCCTTGTGTTGGGTGAGATCTTTAGTTTATATATATACCTTTATATATATATATCTTTAATTTATATGTATAAATATATATATATAAAATAAATATAAAAAAATATATATGTATCTCTATATAAATATATATTTTTATATACCTGATATATTTAGTGCAGTTTGGGGATTGACTTCAAAGTGACTGAGATTTCACATGGAAAGCAACACGGAGACAGCCAGGAGCTTGCTGCCAGCTCTCTATAGGCATATACTGATGGGGGTGAGGGCAGGGCTCCGATGTGCAGGATTGGGGCGCTACGACATAAGATGCTGATGGTTACAATTCTCATAAAACATTCCTCTGTCAGCTCCGAGGTAGTGTGCAGTCGGTCAGATGGAGATACCAAGCGCTCAGGGTTTTTGAAAAGAGTCTCTTTCTCTGGCTACCTAAAGAACTACTTGAAATTCTAGCTTTAGGCACCAGTTGGCTTTAAATCTTGCCCCTACTTTTTCTCCAAGATAAATAGGGTTTTGTTTTTTCTCGAAAACTGAAATGACTGAACTTTTGCCTTGCCAAGGTTAAAGAAAGAAGGGCTTTTGTTTACTTCAGGAGTTTCTGAAAATGCAGTCTCATTTTATACTGAATAGCGCAGAATTTTTTCCACAAGTGTTACACGGTTTTTCTCCTCCTTCTTCGCTCTTTCTCTCCATGATATAAACGACTTGCTCTCCCTTGCTAGTAGGCAAACCCTGCAACAGCAGGATGTCCTACAGGCCCTGAAAAAGAGGACGTAGTGCATCCTGGAGGGGTGGAAAGTGAAATCAATAGAGGACGAGGGGTAGGAAGTGAAATCCTGTTTTCCATCATTCCTTGCATTTTCTTAGCCCACCCTGCAGTGGGACTTCCCTGTTTATTTTCCTCTTTGTTAAGAGTTAAAAACCTAGTGCTTACCCAGGACTGAAAGTTTTTCAATTCAAAATTCAAAAGACTCTTTCAGATTGTCTGGCAAAAACTGTTCTTGCAAAGCCCTCGGGAGGGGAATAGGTGTGAAGGAAGCTGTGTTTGCCTTTTCTAAAGCGTCCTCTCTCTGTGGAGGATGAGCCTGGTGAGTCTTGGTCCAAATGACTGATGGTCCACAGAGGCCGCAGAGCCACGGAATGTCATGGCATAGAGGCAGTCCTGCGATAACTTCAGCTCCCAGGCCATGGGAGGTGAACCCAGATGCCCCAAGAGGTGCCAGTCCCTAACCCCTGCTCTCTCCCATGTCCAGCTGAGGCCTCTTTTATACTACGGGAGAAAAAGCCAACAAGCTGGGGGTGTCATCGCCATCTTCTGACTTGTGCCTCTTTCTGTTCCATGCTCAGCTTGGATGACTACAACCGCCTGGTCACCTTGTGCAATGGGAGTGACGAAGGGCCTCTGCAGCGGCGGCCGCCCGGGGGCTCCGGGGAGCAGCTGCCCACTGTGGAGGACGTCAGGAGGTGCCTTTCCCTGCAGGAGTTCGACAGCCCCCCCTTTTTCCGCAATTCCAGTTTCAGTTTCAGGTTTGGCCTTCGCCTCCTCCAGAGCCCGCTGGGTCATGGGTTTTCTTTACGCGTGTGTTTGTCGGCACAATATGCTCACTTGTTGATGCTTTTACCCATCCACAGGAATGCGCTGGAGGGCTTCGATAAACCCGGCGGAGCCCTTAACTCGCCGATGCTGAGCCTTCATAATCTGGCTCACTCTTTCTTGAATGGGACCAGCGCTCTCCCTCACGCAGCCGCCAATGATCCCATCTTTGTGGTATGTCTTTTTCCCCCAGTCTGGGTGGCAGTGGCTCAGAGAAGCTGGCTCACCAGAGACTGGCAAAACAAGTAAAGTCAATTCCCTAAAAATAAGTCCTTAAAATAGAAAAGGAGATTTCTCTTTTCTTGAACATTGCCACGCCTGCATAATGGTCAAATAAAGAAGGAAGGAATCTCAGGGTGATTTGTGAAATATAAAATAAGTTTCTAGGGAGAAGAGCTGCTTTTGTTTAAAACTTCACAGGCTAAAAGGAAGCACATCTAATTTCACGGTCTTTTGGGGAACAGAAATGTGATTTCACTGGTGCGTTGGTAGAGTGCTGCATTGCAATGAGCAGCACGAAATCAATGTGCAAATAAAAAGCCAACCATTGACTCTGCTTACACATCTTTCCTAATAAATTCATGCCAATTTCTTTTCCCCTTTGTTAGATTAAACCACAGTGATTATACAGAGGAATTCTAACACAATTAATTTATTTCTTAGCTTTATTTTAAGTTTGCAATCTTTTGTTGAAAAAGTTAGCCCAAGTACTTACATAGTGGTTCTCCAGCTTATTTTCTTAATAATTCTTGAATTCCTCCATGAATTCCTTTCTTACACAATGAAATCTTAATTTCACTAGGCTGTAATTTTAAATGCAATGTTATTTTCCATGCAATATTTTCTAATTTTTTTCAAGGGTGGTAATTAAAAAACATAGGTGCATCAGAAACGAATTTGAACTGCCCCAGACATTTGTAATAGTTGTCTGAACTCAGCTGGGAAACAATGTTCCTGTATTAGTGCTTTATAGACCTATAGGCTCACTAGGCGAGACATGATCGAATTCATGGGTCCCCAGAGCTGTGGAGGATCAAATGAGCATGAAGGAATCAAATTTCCCACAATTTTCTGTACCTCTTCAAACACGAGAAGAATAAAATACTTTTGAGAGGTACATTCACCTGAATGAGCTCAGTGGGCCCTCACCTGAGAGGACGGACCTCCCTATTCATTGCCAGCTGATATTAAACTGTCTGGAGAAAGAGCTTATTATGAACAAGCGGCAACAAGGACACATACAGCAAAATATCCCATGCAGGAGATCAATTTACTCCATTCTCATGAGCTTTCCTGGTTTCCCATTGTGTAAATCCCACCTAAATTACATTACCCTCTTCTCTCTCAAAAGCTGCTGCCACCTTAGACGAGACTGTTTTAAGCGTGTTTTAAAGTGTTTTAAAAAGTGTTTGAAAACTTCAGAAAGAGCTTTAGTTGGTGTGTGTGCCTATGCCTGGATTTGCAGGTTCTTCACTCCTTTACCGATGCCATCTTTGATGAGTGGATGAAGCGGTTTAACCCCCCTGACAATGCCTGGCCAGAGGAGCTGGCCCCCATCGGTCACAACAGACTGTATAACATGGTCCCTTTTTTCCCCCCTGTGACCAACGACGAGCTCTTCCAAACTGCGGAGCAGCTCGGCTACACCTACGCCATTGACCTGCCAGGTACGTCTCGGAGGTGCGGAGGCTGTTCCAGGCCACGAGATGAGAGCTCATGTTTTCAGTGACATGAAAAATAAGGCACCTTTCACAAAGCACTTGGGTCTATTCACCTGCTGACTACCAATCCCATACGGTAGCGGAAGTAGTTAAAACTCACCGGGTAAGCTGTGGTAATGACAACCGTGCACACCCTTAGTTTGCTCTGCTGCAAAATGCATCAACTTGAGCGGCTCCGGCATCGACGACGTGCTCCTTTGGGGTTGAGGAGTCTTTGATTTTGGCTCCTGCTCCCAGAGCTGTTTGTGCCTGTTACGGGATCCTTTAACCTGTCAGAGGTCAGGCACTCTGCCAGGGAGCACAGAGCCCTGAATAGTACCGTGCCGTGAATCTCGTTAGAGGTGAACTCCATTAATCTTTGGATACACTGGAGCGATGCACCTGAGTGTTTTGTATTATAAAACCCCAATTTTGAAGATTTTCTGTGCCCGTAGGTGCCATATGTTTGTCTACAGGTTTGTCTATATTCGTTTGAAATTACCCTTGACACAAATCAGACAAAGACAAAAAACAAGAAGGCAAAATGTACAAAATCCAAAATCTGCAACACGAGTTAGAAATGTTTGTAAAAGGCACAAGTGTAAGGAATGCACGAAAACCAGGCCTCAGATGCTTTCCCCAAGATTGAATCCGAGCAGTTTCTTTCTCTCCCTCTCTATTCCTTTGAGAGGCAGTAGGTGCTTATCTAACCTATGTGGCCAGAAATTTCTTCTAAATGCTTACCATGTATCTGTGGTTTTAAATGCTTACCATGTATCGGTGGTTTTAATCTGTGGAGACTGTTTAAAGGTCTATACACTGCAAAAGATTGAAACCCTTGTCCTCAGGCAGCGGTCGTGCAGGGGAGCCCCGACTTGCAGAGTCACGCTAGCTGCCTCTGCGGTGCTTTTCTCAGGGGTGTCCCCAGAATTTCCCCTGAGAATTTAAACTTCCCCGTTTACGGAGTTTAATTTTTCCTCCCCTTGGACTACCGTCCCCACTCCTGCTTTGGATATGCTGCTCCTCCTTGGGCACGAGGTATCCAGGGAGGAAAAAAGGCAGCTTGTGATTGTGCTGCTTCTCAACTCCCACCTAAATATTTAGCTCACTGTGAAGCAGCCTATCTATCCCTGTCTGTATGGTCTGTGTTCAGACAATACAGTTTTTACATCCAAACCCTTCCCTTTTATCTAAATATGTAAGTTGCTAATTCTACTTCATGGAGCCGCATTACATATGTAACATATGTATATTACAATATTACATATGTAACACATTGCTGGCTCTTATTGAGAGATGGTAAAGCAGTAAACAATTCATTTTGGGGCCTTACTGAACTTGACCATGATTGCCCTCAACTCTTTTGTTGATGGCGACTGTGGATTGGGGCACACAACTTTCAGTCGCTTTTATATTCAGTGTGACATCTCCTTGAGCCATCTGTCTCATTAAGCCCATATGTCTGAGTAACTTCTAAATACTTGAAGTCCTTTTGAGAGGCTCTTGTGAATATTTAGTCAAATGTAGTTATTGCCGTCTCAGTATATGTAGCACTTTTCCAGGACAGGACAGCAGGCGGTTTTTGCTTCCGAAAGCATAATGAAAACAGAAAATAAAGTTATTCGGCGAAGTGGAGCAGGGTTATTATGAGAATGGGCAATATTATCTTAGAAGACAGAAGTGGTTCCCCAAAAGTAGTTCAAAATCAGAAGATGAGACCTGGAGCCGGTCGGCAGAACCACACTGAGTAGTGTTTTCAGTTAAAAGTTTGACAATGGGCTGCTTTGTGGTCTGTTGGAGAATTTGAGGGTTTTCTGTTGACCAACATAGTTTGAAACAGCTATGCCGAAATGTCATTATAGAAAGAATTGCTTAGATAATTCAAAATTTTGGCCGAATTAGATATGAGAATGATCTTTTTGTCTTGTAACTGTTAATCTTTCCTGTTCTCAACACTTGAAATTTATATGAAAGGTTGAAGGTTAAATTCAGCTGTAGGCTTCTGTGGCAGGAAACATCTCTGGCTCTGGTATGCATGTTGGTTACACGGTGCATTACCAGCTGCCCCTGTGGCCAGTGGGTCTCTAGGCCACATAAGTAATCATAATTACCAGGCTGTGGGATATTTTCTTTCTTCCATGTGATTTGGGAAATTAAAGTATGTGCTGTCCTCACTTCAGGCATTCCGTATTTCCAGGTTCACTTGAAGAAACCCAAATGTGGGCTGTCACGGTTGGATCCACAGTCGGAGGGGCGCTTATAGCTCTGGCCATGCTTGTTCTGCTGCTTGTACTTTTCCAGCACCGAAGGCAGAGAAGAGGTTTTGAACCACTGATGAATGTGAGCTTCAGCCCCAAAAAGTACATGGAAGAGGCCTAGTGCCCTTGCTTTGCTTCTTTGCTGATTCTTGTAGGAAGTGACCTTGATTGCCTCACTGAGAGCTTAGCTGACAGTTTATCACACACTCCTTCGGCAGCTAACTACATTGTTCTCATTCAGGTTTTCCCGTTATCTTGTGAATTGTAATATATGAAGTCTCTGGGTACGTATGTGCAAGGCCCAAGACAGGCCAGCCTTTTCTCATTACCAAACGTTATCTGGAGTGTGTTACACTTGTAAGACATCCTCTGTAGATTCAGATCAAGACAGCTAAGAATCCAAGTAGAAGAAAAACAACTTGAATAACCGAGATAATTTTTCACCCCAGTGTGCTTTTGATTTCATTTAGCAGCTCTAAGATGTGCTGAAAGTTATTAACTTTACATATATATTTGAATAACATATTGTTTTACAATTACCAATAAATATTCTGAATGAAATAGTCTTTTTTTTAAGGTTCAAAATGTTTCATGCTCTTTGACAAAATACTGTAGGACCCCCATGGTTATAGTTTATTTCATCATATATGTTATTTCCAATCAAGTTGATGTTAGCAAGAGGTAAACCTCCAAACTCAAAGTCTCCTAAAATTTAAGGGCAGGAGTTCCCTGACTGCTAGGTATACACTTGTGTTTTACCTCTGTGTTAGGGACCTGTGACGGTAGTTGAAAATGCTGCTCGTCCTTTTCTGTTTTGGCTCTGCTGCACTATTTCATGGATCTAGATTTAAATTTCCAAAGTCTGTGACCCAGGACTCAAAGTAAGAAGACTAAGATAGCTCACATTACCCAGGTCTGCAGGTGGGGGATCAGGCTTGGATGTGGCACTCCCTCGACCCCATCTTAGACTCCAGATTTGGGTGTCTCTCCTATGTTATCTTGAGACAGGGTTTTTACACGACAAATGAAGTCCTGAACAGATTGTGTCAGCTTTGGTGCTTAACATATTACATTAGGGGAATGTTCAGATTTTGCATTTTGTAAGGTCCTGAATCTTAGAAAAACTCTGCTTTTGTAGCCTTGAATAAAAAATTCCAGTTAGTAATGATTTATGGTATTTCTTGTAGGCCTGCTCAGTACTAGCCATGTGGACTAGAAAGATGATCTCAGTAGGTCTTCACATATACTTAGCTTTGAGTATGTGTAACTCACAAAACTAACCTCAAAAATGCAGACTTTTTGGGGCAAAGAAAAGTTGTGATTTTCTCACCACATGCTCAGATAGCATCAGGTGGACAACAATCTGCTGCATTTTCTACTGTTCTGTGGTGCCTTTGGGGGATCCCAGCATGCTTATTCCTGGTTCATGCCTGACATCATTCCTGATGTCAATGGTTGGAGCACTTTTTGTGCAGCTGCTCAGCCCAGTACCATAGCCCCCAATTCTGGATGCCTTTTGGGGTATTTTACCATGTAGGGAGTGGTGTTACTTGGTGCTGAGGACATCAAATGAGGTCTCTGGAGACCTGCCTTGGGCATGTGTCACATTGGTTGGATCCTGATCAGTGTCAATTTGTAGCTAGGTCTGAAGCATCCACGTGCCCTTCTCAGGGATGAGGTGTCAGCCACTTTCTAGCACTACAAGACTGAGTCTTCACAAAGAATCATAGAATGGTTTGGGCTGGAAGGGACGCTTAAAGGCCATCTAGTCCAACCCCTCCTGCAGTGAGCAGGGACATCTTCAACTAGACCAGGTTGCTCAGAGCCCCGTCCAACCTGACCTTGAATGTTTCCAGGGATGGGGCATCTACCACCCCTCTGGGCAACCTGTGCCAGTGTTTCACCACCCTCATTGTAAAAAATTTCTTCCTTATATCTAGTCTAAATCTACCCTGTTTTAGTTCAAAACTGTTACCCCTTGTCCTATTGCAACAGGCCCTACTAAAAAGTTCATCCCTGTCTTTCTTATAAGACCTTTAAGTGCTGAAAGGCCACAATAAAGTCTCCTTGGAGCCTTCTCTTCTTCAGGCTGAACAACCCAGAACATGTACCAGTTCGTGCTAAATACTGATTTAGAGAGATGCTGCTGGATGGCGATTGACACCTTTTTGTCCTGGATGTGATGTGAATGCCAAAATTTAGGAGACAGGCTGGGCTGCTATTTCCAAGGGTGAGTGAGATTTTTCCTTTGGGTCATAGGCTATAGTTTGTGCCTAACTAGCTTCACCACCCTGGAGTTTTGGATCCTGCTGTCCCAAGTGTTCGCTTTGCAAGCTGCCCTGGTTATTGGCAAGTGACAGTGGCAGTGGGAGAGGAAGGAGAGAAACAGGAGAGAAATATCAAAAATGTAGCACAGCAGCTAATCTGTTAGAACTGATTTTGCCTAAGAGCAGGTGGGTAAAACGTGAGAAAGTTGCTCAGTTCTCACTTGTAAATTGGGTGCAGAGGTATTTTCCTTTCCAGAAGAAAAGCAATGAGGGCATTAGGTTGATCCTATGCACATAAAAAGTGCTAGGATCAAGGATCCGTGCCTTACTCTTTCCACTCGTTGGCCTTACTTTAATAATTACAGCTTTAAAACTGTGACTGGTCTTCAGAGTTTCTTGTAAAAATCTGGCTGTACAGAGAGCACAACCTGCCCTCTTGCGGCTTACTGGAATATTACCTGGTGACACCAGAAAGCTGTTTTCTCTTTTTAAAAAGTACAGTCTCGGTCTAGCCAACCAAGGAAAGTTGCGTCCCCGGTGAAAGGAAGAAGTGCAGGTAAACTTTATATGAAATGCTTAAAAAAAAAGAGAAGGTTGAGCATAGGCACATTACAAAACAGATGGAGGAAATCTTGTAGCAAGTCTGAGTGTAAAGGTTGGTTTTACATGTTTTAATGTTCTATTCACCCCATACTACAGAAAAGGCATTTTTTTGTTGCTGGTTTATACAGGTGTTAGTAAATACCTGCCGTGTCTTGTTGCATAAATTATACTGAAGCGATTACTGATGGGGTGGGATGAAAGGGGACTCTCTGTCCCATGACTGGAGGAAAGACTTCCATAGCTTTCTAAGCTGAGGGAAACAATGCTGAAAACACACCATCCCCAATCTCCACAGAGCCCAGGACACCCTGGGATTTTGGTCCTACAAATCAGTGCAAAGTGTGACCTCAGCGGATGCCCACAGACCACCTCTGCCCATCACTTTTTCCCTCTCACTTTCATAACTGAGCCGTGACCCAGCCCAGGGAGGAAGGTTGAGGGACCAGCACATCCATCTTTGTGGTCGCTTTTTACTCAAGACCCTTTGCTGGCAGATGCGAGGTGCACTCCCGAATGACTTCCAGCTGAGATGGGTGTAATCATCACCATCCCTCCCCTTTAAAATAATTCCTGCTGAACTGCTGCTTTCTTCTCATGAAAAGCTCTGAATCACACAGGAGCAAGTAACACGCAGCTGCAAATGAGATGTTTAAGCTCCAGAGGGGGAGAAGTGTTCAAAAACATCCCTTTCTCAGCCTTTTTGTTAGCTAGACCTATGCAGCTTCCAGCTCTGTGCGTCGGGCTTTTGTGTGGATTATCTTTCTGAGGAGTTTAATTCTCTCCAGTCACTAGCTAATTGCTCTCTCAATTGGCTGTACTGGATCCGTGGGCAGCTAACGCCTCTTTCTGAGTCATCCAGTGGGTCAGGTGCCTAATTTTTTGACTCTGTAGTAAGCTGGTGGCAGCCACATCATCTCTGTCAGTCACGGCCTATGCCTTTGTGCAAAGGGTTATCATGAAAATCCTCTGAAGGAATTAGTCAGGACCACTTTTCTGAATTATGTTAAAACTCATTGCTGGCTGTTTAGCTGAATGCTTGAAAAAGAATCTGTTCCGATTCTGCCCCTGATTTAGGAAAGAAGCAATGCAAAGCAACTACATTTCATGGCTATTATTGTAAAATTGGAAGTTGCAACGCTATTACTGACCTTCTGCTTCTATTAACTGCTTTTGGGAGAGATGTTGTGTGCCTGTGCTGGTGACGGGAAGAAAAGGGAAAGAAGAGAAGCAGATTCAAAGACTATCAGCTAAATTTAGTAGTGAAGATGCACACTCGCAAAGCCTGGTATGGAGGCTGATGGCAACCAGGAAGAAAACTTAGCTTCCTCAAGTACCTGCTTTGGCCCTTTATGCAGTGCATGCAGCCAGCTGAGTGCCCTGCGTAGAGCTGCCGGGTGAAAGTCAGGTTATGAACAAGGCTGCATCTATGATCCTGCAGCTGAGACACAGCTATGGGGAGATATGGTGGAGTCTCCTTCTCTGGAGACATTCAAAACCCTTCTGGACGCGTTCCTGTGCAACCTGCCCTGGGTGACCCTGCTCTGGCAGGGGGTTGGACTAGATGATCTCCAGAGGTCCCGTCCAACCCCTACCATTCTGTGATTCTGTGATTCATTATCCAGAGCTCTTCACTAAAAGTAGGCTTGCCATGACCTGGGTGGCCAGAAGAAATGGTACCAGTGCTGGCCATCTTTTTACATACCAGCTCTCTCTTCTTGTGAGGGGGCATCCACCTCCTCTCCTAAAGGCTGAAAGACCATGGACATCAAAAGTTACCTTTACACTGGGTTTCCGATTAAGCCAATGTATAAGCCATTGCACTGTACAGATCCAGTAGATCCTCTGATACTAGCAGAGTGCCCTCCGAGGATGAAACATGAAAAGCAAGCTCCAGGTATGCACCTAACTGTAGAGTCTGCAGGTTGGGTTCATTTTGCCTGTCCTGATCTTCTTCACCAATCCTGTCTGCACTCATGATGGTGTTACCATTGCCATGTGTTCCCCCTTCAAAGGGTCCTGAGGGCGCCCATGTGCAAAGACAGATGGGATTTGCAGACAGCAACTAAGCTAGTAAGCGTCATGATGAGAGTGAGAGACCTGGATTTGAGAGTCAGCTTGCAGAACAGCTAACGCTGATCATACCAAGCTATTCAGTAGAGAGAGAATAAGCGGTCAGGTCTCTTCCACAGCAGATGAACCCTCTCTGCTCATCTTTCCTCCCTTCACTGCCTTGCTGTCTCTGGCCTGTTGATAAACGCGCGAACCCTGGAGCAACCTCAACAGGCAGGATGGAAAGAAAGTACGGGATGACTCCAACCATTGCCCTTCGCAGCACTTCCAAGTGCCTGAATAAAGGAGGCAGTCACTTGCTCTCCAGCTCAGATAAAGTCTTTTCAATCCTTATCTCTGCCCCCAGGCTTTCTCACAGACTAGATTAAAAAGCTCCTTTTTCTGCACTGTGGTTCTGCCTCTGGTGGGTCTCCTTCTGTGGTTCCTGATTTTCTTTGGCCATGTAGCGGAGAGCTCAACTACCTGTTTCGGATATGGTGAATTGCATTATGTGGACTGATGCCTGGGAGACAGGTGCTTAAATTTTCAGTGGTGTGGCCACAAAGTCCCCTCTTGCTGATTCCAGCAATTGGCGATTTCACTCTTGTGTCCCAGGCTGCTTCCAGGCCTGTTTCCCTGCCATCCATCTCTGAGGGTTTGGTCCACCAGTCTCTTAGCAGATTTTTTCATTTCTGCCTTAGAGGGAAGTGTCCTGAGGTTTCACTTGCCTTTATTTTTTTTTTTTTTTTTTTTGTGTCTTTTGGTTGAAAACATCTTTCAGCAGTTTCATTTTTATGTGGAGGTGTTATTGCTCAAATATCTGAAACAGTTTCACAGTTGCCTCCCCTGCTTGAGTTAAATGAAAAGCTACTAAATGCATTAAATGCTCAGAAGCTGTTACTGTCAGGAGTAAGGCTAATGACTGGCTTCTTTTGGGCTGGTTGCCTGAAGTGCTTACTAAACCTCCTTCGCTGTTTTTTCTTTTCTATTTTAACCAGGGACTTTCAAACTCCAGCCTGGCTTTTATCAACAAATTCTTCCACTTTTCTTTCGTGCTGCCACATCCCACCATCTCACAGAATCATAGAATGGTTCAGGTTGGAAGGGACCTTCAAGATCATCTAGTTCCAACTCCCTGCCATGGGCAGGGACACCTCCCACTAGACCAGGCTGCTCAAAGCCCCATCCAGCCTGGCCTTGAACACTTCCAGGGATGGGGCATCCACAGCTTCTCTTCTCTGGGCAACCTGTTCCACTGCCTCACCACCCTCACAGTAAAGAATTTCTTCCTAATATCCAATCTGAATCTCCCCTCTTTCAGTTTAAAACCATTAGTCCTCGTCCTATCCCTCCACTCCCTGACAAAGAGTCCCTCCCCATCTCTCCTGTAGGCCCCCTTCAGGTACTGGAAGGCTGCTGTAAGGTCTCCCCGGAGCCTTCTCTTCTCCAGGCTGAACAACTGCAACTCTCTCAGCCTGTCCTCATAGGAGAGGTGCTCCAGCCCTCTCATCATCTTCATGGCCCTCCTCTGGACCCGCTCCAAGAGGTCCATGTCCTCCTTGTGCTGAGGACTCCAGAACTGGACGCAGTACTCCAGGTGGGGTCTCACCAGAGTGGAGTAGAGGGGAAGAATCACCTCCCTTGACCATGGTCAGCAGCTGCTCAGGGTGGGGAGACCTTGCCAAAGAGCTGCTTCATTCTGTCTTGCTCCGGTTGTCTGTGCCTGGCCAGAGCACGGTGAGGAGAGCCGCTGCCCTCAGCCCTTGCAGGTGCACATTGGTTTACTGACAGTCCTTAGGACCTGCGTCAACAACTGGCTGCGTCGTTAGCGATAGCTGTCTGGCAGGGATGCGAACAAATGGCTTCATTTAGAGCAGCTCTAAGACTGTTCGGATTCGTGTCACATCCCACGGCGGCTGCATCTCCTCCCTGAGCCTGGAGACGGGAGCTTCGATGAAACGTAGAAAGCCCTCTTCTTCTGCAGATGTGCAAACTTACTCGGTGTGCCAAACCCTATGGATTTAGAATTCAGCCCAGAGCTTTGAAAAATACCACTTGTGAAGGCAAAGCACAATCCTTCCTGAGAAAAGAAAAAGCTGGATTTTTAACGGAAGGAAAAATCATCCTTTTATTCAGGCCAAGTACACTCTTTCCTACCTCCTTCTCTTTTCCCTCCAACACTTTCCATGTATAATCTTAGGATAAGTCTCGTGATTTTGCAGAAACAATGAAAGCATTTGTTTCTACTGTAGAATTTGTTGTTTTTAAATGCAACCCCCCAGCTAAAAATATTCTATGATTCTATGATTCTATGATTCTATATCTGATCGGGGACATGACATACGGAGAGATGACAGAGCGCAGTGTTCATTTACACTATGTTTGTCTGCTAGTAAGAAAGAAGTATACCCCGGTGGCTGTGCTAGGACGGAAGAACAGAGAGAAAAAAAGGTATATTTCTACTTAAGACTGGAAAGGGAGGAAAAAAAGTGGTACTTTTCATCTCAGTCTCGCCTGTATCTGAATTTTTTAGCTTGGTCTGGGGATTGCCTAGCCATGTTTTTCTGATGTATACTTAATTGTGTTATTCAGGCAGAGGAATTTGTGTCAGCTCGTCACAACAGCTTGTCTCATGCTCCTTTTTGCCTTAGTTGCCGTCAGTCATTCAATAGCAGTGTAGTCGCTACCTGGAAAGCACATCTCTAGCAGCACCGCACAAAATTGCTCACAAATTATGCCACAATTTATTTATATTTATTTATTTTTATTTATATTTATTTTATTTTTTATATATATTTATTTTATTTTTTTTTATTTATTTATTTTATTTATATTTATATTTATTTTTATTTATTTATATATTTTATTTATATTGCTCAAAAATATGCCACAATTTATTTAATTTAGAAGTAAAGTAAGGGCAGGTTTTACAGAGCAAAGCAATTGAACAAAAAAATGTCTGCTTGGAATATTGCCTTCGCCTGACAAGTTCCAGTAAATTCATTTTGCAGCCGGGGAATGTGAAACTTTTTCCTTCCCTATTTCATGCAGCGTGTAGCGGAGCAGCTTGCTCTAGAATAGAAAGCCCTCAGTGTTCAGTTGTGGCTTTGGCATGGTTAAGGATCTTTGAAATTGTTTTAGGGAGGGGTCCCCCAAGCACTTCAATATTTCATGGTGCTGTAACTGCACATGCAGCGAAAATTACTGGATTGGGAAACAAAGTTTTCCGAGCTTCACAACAGTTTTGTGAAAAGAAAAAAAAAAAAAAAGAAAAAAGCAAAGCCTGTTTGAACTTCTAGTGTGTTTCCATTGCAGTGCAGGGTTGACCCAGCTCTGTATTTTCTGCTGGGAGGTGCCCAGAGATTTCATCTCTGCTGCTTCCTCTGGAGACTTCTCCAGCCTCCCTCCTCTCTTCCACATTGCTTGCCTTGTCCTTTTGGTTCTTTCTTTCTGCCTTGCTTTACAAATGTATCCATTTAACCCTCCTCTAACTTACCTATTAATATTCGTAACAGTGGGAGAACGTAGAATGAGGCTTAAACCTAGCTGTATTTTTAAGAAGTGGTATTAAATGTGCAGCACAAATAAGTCTCACATTTATTAACTATTTGTATTGTATGTACTCTCGGTTATGTGTAGTCAGGGTTACAGATGGATGTTTTTAATGCCTAATGAAGAGTTTGTAAAAAGTTTCTGTATTTACAAAATTTTATTGATTGATTTGCATTAATTAATGTCTGTGCTAAAACTGAATAAATACATAACTGAAGAAAACCATTAACCAGAAAAAAAAAAAAAGCCAAGAAAGAGAAACTTCATTCCAAAAGCCCGAATCGGAGGTCATGTTTGGCATCTTTATCTGTTTCACTTTAAGGACATTTTTACCGATACTCGGCTCAATTTTCTCCTCTTAATTCCATTATCCTGTGGCTCCTGGACTTCTCCTGTTTTCCTCTCCCCTCTCTCACCTACTCACCGTCTCATCAAATAATGTGTTTATGGTAATTACAAGCATCAAAGCTAGATTGTTGCAGTAGGCTAGTCCCTTCTCCAAGCCCCTCCTATTTTTCATGCTCCCTCATCGCCCCGTCCCCAGAGCCCAGCCCTGCGCTCCCTCCCGTGGGTTGGGCTTGGGCAGCTGAAGCTGATCTCACCGAAGGTGATCAAGTGAGCACCATCCATCACCTGCAGCAGCACAAAAACAGGCCATCGTCTCTCTGCTTATAAGACAGTATCATTCCTCATGCAGATCCCAATTCCCAGGGGAGTTTTTTCTTGCTTTTACATCATATCGCAAATACTTGACACCTGCACATTCTTTATATTGGCCTGGCATCTGTATTTGATGACTCTCTGGTATGTCTGAGCTTAGCAATGCATCGGAAAACATTTTCTTGGGCCACATCTTTTCCTGGATTAGTGACAACAGTCGATTGGATTTATTAATGTTTGCCATCTATATTACCCAAACATTCAAGTGAATGGATATGCATTTCACAGATGCAAATATGATATAACGTTCGATAGTGTATTAAAACAAGACTGTGCTAATAAATTTAGCAAAGCCCCAGAATTTAGTATATCGATATAATTTCAGTGGTAAGGCTGATTTTCAAATAACATCTTTAAAATGTAAAAGAACAGACCAGAACCTTTACTTGTCATTCAAATAAAAGCATCTGTTGTTTTCAAACAGTTAGCTGGTTGTATTTTCACTTTTTAAAATACTTTCTCACGTTTCATTCTCCTTGAATTTTATTTGCATTCTGATGAGACAAAAAAATCATAATAGGCTTGCAATGTTTCCTGCAGTCATGAAACAAATACCAGAAATCTGGCAGAGAAAATGGTCATCATGGTATTTCTAGACTAAAGGGATTCAGCGGTGTTTGAATAGGCAGCTAGATTTTGGACGCTTAACTGAATCAAATCTCTAGCAATTCACATTTTCGTTCTGTTCCAGCAGAATTTAAAGCAAGGCACCATTAATTACTAGAACCTTGTAGTAGGTGCCAGAGAAAAGCATAATAATTAAAAGGAGTTCTTAATTGTCAGATTTTCCATGATTCACAGAAGACTCTATGCCTCGTTGCAGGTAACGTCTCTTCGGGCAAGTAGCAGAATTTTAAATTGATGCTTCCACTAAGTTCTTCTATGATAAGCAATTGGTTTTTTCCTCCTTGTGTAGCTTGAAACACAAATACTGTTTTAAAATGAGCTGTTCTCTTTCAATTCAGTGACAGACGCTCCCAGAAGGCAGCAGACTTCAACTGTCTTAGAGACCTAGCATGGGTGCCCAGAGGTGGGTAACACAGTGCCATTGGAGATGCTCTGCAGTGCCACGCGTTGGCTCCAGCCCCTGCCCCAGAAAGGCATGGGCTGCTTGCTGCTCTGCGTGTTTGCCAGCTGCACACGGATATCTCAGATGCAATAGGACAGGGAACTGCTGGAGAGGGTGCAGCAAAGGGCTACCAAGATGATTAGGGGACTGGAACACCTCTCTTATGAAGAAAGGCTGAGGAACTTGGGTCTCTTCAGTCTGGAAAAAAAGAAGACTCGGGGGGACCTTATCAACACTTATAAATACTTAAAGGGTGGGTGTCAGGAGGATGGGTCCAGGCTCTTTTCAGTGGTGCCCCATGACAGGACAAGAGGTAACAGGCACAAACTTGAGCATAGGAAGTTCCACCTAAACATGAGGAGGAACTTTTTTCCTTTGAGGGTGGCAGAGCACTGGAACAGGCTGCCCAGAGAGGCGGTGGAGTCTCCGTCTCTGGAGACATTCAAAACCCTTCTGGACACGTTCCTGTGCAACCTGCTCTAGGTGACCCTGCTCTGGCAGGGGGGTTGGACTGGATGATCTCCAGAGGTCCCTTCCAACCCTGAACATTCTGTGATTCTGTGATTCTGTAACACAAGCCATGACTCAGCAACCCCCACAAAAGTGTGCAGTGCCATTTGAGATATCCTAGAAAATCCAAGGCATAGTGAGTAGGACTAGAAGATGTGGACACAGGATACCCAACAGATCCAGTGGACAGCTGAACCGAACTCTGCAGTACCCAGAATGGCAATGATGCCTCTATTTAGACAACAAAACCCTGCCTCACAGTGAGATTCAGTTTGCCCAAATCTAGGTTTGCACCAGGTTAGGGTGGGATTCAGCTCACCCAAATTTAGGAAATTGAGTCTGTTGTCTATACTTAGGCCTTTAGTTTCATTTGAGGTTCTCGAGACCATCCCACCTGGATGTCCAGCTGCCAATATGGAAGGCTGCAGGGCCTCTTCAGGTCCTGTGTCACGTCTGCTGGCTCTGGGCTGATGTCTTGGTTAGCCTAAGATGTTTCAAGTGACACCAGACAGCAATATGTAGGCATCTGAACAAAACTCTTAACCTTAGAACCAAGTCAACAGAAGAATTTTAAGGAGGCTGTATTGACAGTTTAAAAACATAGTATGAAATCTTAGACTTCACTGCAGGAATTAGAATAAGTCAAATTAAGATGGAGAAACAGATCCCTCTAATTTGCCAGATCCCACATTTCTTAAAGAAGATTGATTTTCATGTTAAGACTCCTGTATCATGGGCAGTATTATGTAAAAAAATTTGGCGTTCTACAATTGCAATAAAATGCTATCTCTAAATTAGCTCCCAATCGGATTGACTTAGAACTAACGAGTAAGTCAAAATAACAATTGAGTATAATTTAAAAAAAGTCTTACATATAGTCAGAGAAAGCTCTCATCTTTCGCAAGAGAATAAATAAATAACTTCTGCCTGAAATTTCATCCTTAGATGTCATGACTTTTGACACTTCCACAATGTTCTTTGCTTCACTGACAGATTTTAGGGGAATGTGCCTGACATAAATATAGCTGGGAAAAGAATGCCGTAGAATGAACTCCTCATAAATTATTTTAAAGATTCATTTTACCTCATGATTCTGCAGTAGCTGACAATCATGGGATTAACATTGCTGGCCTGCAGAGAGCACTTTTCATTTTACAGCCAAGAAACCACAAGACACGAGGCAGGTACTTACTTCAGATATTTATTGTAGTCCATCAGAGAATATCAAATCCCTGTTTTCAAACCACCAATATACATTGCCTTCATGGTGTGAGCGAAGGGTGATGAGAATGAGAAGAACTGATGAACATGGTTTAGATTTTTTTAACACATCTTGGATAAAAATGCATTGGACAATTTTAAGTCAGAGCAGTTATAATTTTATTCTTTATATGGTAAAGCAATCTAACAAAACCAATACCATAAAAATAACTAGAATGAATAAGGCATGTCAAAGTCTTCACTGAGGTGTCAAGTATATATATATACATACAGTACTGAATATTAAGCAACAGTGTAAAAGATCGCCCCACACTTTATTACTGTTGTAATTATGAACTAGTAAAGTAAGTGTCGTCAGTGTTGTTTGAGAGAGAGACACCGAGGATACAAACGCAAATTTGAATGGTTAGTATCAAACTTGTTAGATATGCTTCTCCTGGTACTGGAGCCGATGGCAAACTCTCACTAGCTTCAGTGGAAGGAAGACCAGAGAGGCTGGGGAAGGCGTTTCTGATCCTCCATTGCATAGTCCTCGCACAGCGTAAATTACATTGTCCAGACTGCTCTAACACTTTTCAACTTTGGATTGAAAGAAGTTACATTGGGGAGTCCTGATCCATACACCTTGGGAGTGGTTACCTCACCATAAATGACTGTTTCTGATCACCTGTCTTTAATACTTGGATTAACGGGCTGTATGCGAGCCACCTACTATGGCACTGTGCATGTCTATAATGGTTTCTAAGCTGAAGATGGTCATGAATCATTCACATGGCTTATTATACTGTAATGCCAGTCTAAGGACCCTCTCTACTGTCAACGGAGAGAAGTAGGAGCAACATATAATATATGCATCTACAGCAGGTGGAGAGAATAATATGTTTCCCTATTTCTGTCTGTTGATAGTGTAGACAGTCAAGATCTTGTGGCGTTGGGTGCCAGATAGTTTGACTCCCTCGTTGTCTTTCTTGACATTGCATGCCACAGTAGCTGCTGCAACTGGATACCTATAGTAGATGGTCTGCATATGACTTTGTGTGTTGCATCAGTAAGACTTTCCTGACAAGTGTTCTGATATTTGTTAGCTGAGATATTGCTCTTTCTGCACACAGAATTAGTTAATTGAGGATTCTATATTCTAAAGCTTTACCAGTCCAATCATGGCAAGATTAATATAAAGGTCAATATATCTTCTTGTTTAACTGAGAAAAGTCTCTTTATTTCTCTTTATAAAGACAACTGGCAAAATTGTATTATCTAACATTTTTAACACAGTGTTTTTGTGGAGATTCACCGATAAATAGTTTGCTGCAATTTTGAAAAGAATATCCTTAAGATCTAATAATCAGAATTAAACCTTCATGTAATGATCAGAATTTTATGTAATGGTGTCTTAACAAAAGCAAAACTTTGGCTAGTAATCAGTGACAATCAATTAGACTTTCCAACAAGCCATGGCAAATTTAAAATATGCACATGAATAAACAGTAGAATAACACTATGAGAGAAATAACTTGCCTTACACTGTCATCAATGAAAATACGTATTCATTAATATATGTATACTATGAAGCAGGGAAACTAACAAGGTACAATCTGTCTGAAAAGCATTATGTGGATAACGTTTGCAGGCAAAAGGCAGGGCAAATAAAATTAATCTTTAAGAACGCTAGTTATTGTCTCAGTCTGTTACTGAATATTACAATCCTATCTTAACTCTCAAGTGTGTTGTAAGCACTAAAAAAGGATTTTTCAGTAGGCAGCAAAAGAAAGTATTGATTTAGAAAATAAAATGTATAGCCTTCTTCAAATGCCTTTGTCTAGTAACGTAATATTGCACCAGGCAAAATTGCCTTGGCTGAGCAGCAAGGTCTTCTAATGCCTATATTTCAGGAAGATGCGTTACGAAAAAAGAGTTTAATAGGAGGTCATTCATTATCTGGCAGGAATTTTAAGGTGTGTGAAAGAAGCAGGCGCAGCACTACGAATATATATATATATATATGTAAATGACTGTTAATGCAACCCTTCCAACAAAATATCCCTGCAGTCAAACTTTTCTTACTAATGGACAGGAACACAGCAGTTTATGGTTTAGCTGTTCTGTGATTTCCAAATATCATCTTTAACATCCTTGACATGACAAATTGTGAAAGAAACAAGCTTAAGAAACACAGAATTTGTTACAAGTCTTGAGGGAAGAAATGGTATTTACATTACTGATCACTGCTTTGTGAAAACCACATTAACTGTTGTGCATTGGACTTGGTAAAGACTCAAGGGGAAATGGAAAAAGCAATGGGCCAAACAGTACCGTCTGAGATGATTGCCTTGGAAATGTCAAACACTTCCCATCTTTTTATCCACAGGGAAATCTGAATGCATTTCTACTAATCAAAACTTTGTGGAGTAAAGTGTGTGGAAAGGAAAGATGTGATGAAAAAGACCCAGTGGCTGTGGGGGTAACCCAATGGGGATTGTTGTGTCATGTCATTCTTGGGTGATGGACAGTGGCGGTATGGTTATAAATCCGTAATTCAGTTAAGGGGGGAGGGGTGTCAGATGATACCATTGGAAGTAAGAGCCACTTTCTGCCGATTATGAATTTAATTTTTAACAGAAACACCGAATAGGATCCCAGTTTTGATCATCAGTATTTTACCCAATTCATTTTTGAAGAACACATTTTCATAAATATAGAAAAATCATCATTTAAAGATTAGTGTCGCCTGAAAGGAAGGAGGTAGGGGTTCTGAAAAGCTCAGTGAGCTCTTGCAAGTTTTTTTTTGTGTTCAAATAAAAACCAAGAAATAATGAAATTCCTATCAGTAAAGCCCCAAAATACTGTGAACGAGATACCAGCTACGTTGCTGTTTTTATCTGGATAGTTGTCATCTTTGACATTTTCCTTACTAATGCCAGCAAATGTTGCCAAATAATATCTGCAGACTCACTCTTTTCCACAGTCATTTCAGAAAATTGCAGCAACACTCGTAGAGACACAAGCTACAATCATCTCCAAAGCAGAAGTCCACGTCTGGGACTCTCCTTTTCAAGGTCTGTGTCAAGTATTGTGGTAAATGGAGTCCTTCCAATACTCTTTTATAGCACATGCACTTGAAATTTTCTGGCTTGTGGCTGTATTTATAGATACATATATGTGTGTATGTGTCTAAATAAATGTGTATCGAGGAGAGAGATGCACGCTCACATACTCTATGTAAGTGTGCCATTCTCAGAAATGTGAAAAGGAAAACAAAGCAGAAGAGCAGGAGACCTAGAAAATCGGGCACTGAATGGGTGCTTCACAACTAGGACTTTTGGTTTCTGCCACGTTTTGAGTACCAACCCTGCAAAAGTTATCTGGGGAGAGAAAAAAAGGATTTCCTCATTATGGACTCCCAAGAGATGGCAGGGGATACAGAAGAAGCTGCACTTGATTATTTTCAGCTTTTAAAAAGTTGATTTCTGTCACAACAACCGGCTGTTTTGCAAGAGGTGTGTTAGCGGTTTGTCAGCTTTAGCCTGTGTATATTAACCCGGCTTTCTCTACCGAGCTCTTAGAAAACGTGTATTTTCCTTGCATTGATGTGGTAGGTGGTAGGTGCTGAGACTGACAATCAACCAAGTTCATTAATGATTAAACATGAAGGGGATCTTTACCGGAGTTCTCACTCTTGAGGCACTGTATTAATCTACTTTCTGCCCTTCGGCGATGTGCACCTTGCTCCTCACTACCTCTCTGAGCGGGCTTGAGCCCTTCGCGCTGCTTTCACCAGCCTTGCAAAGGCATCTGGGATTTCAGGAGAGACCTCTTTGAGCTCCATCCTTTGTGCATATGTGCATTGAAGGCAGTCGCGCTGCATGTTTGTAGCTAGGGGAGTTGACAGGTTCAAATGTCGTATGAGGAAGGACATAAACATAACAGCATTAGGCAGCATTCAGAACAATGAATGCACGTTGGTTGTATGTCTGGTTACATCAGGGTTGGTTTTGGCCCAGAAACGAAGCCCTTATACCATGGCTTCCCCAGGTGGGATCCCTCTCCAGGCTCCTCAGTCCAGCACTGTCATGAAGAAGAGGCATCGCTGTGCCGATAAGGAGAAGGACAGGAGAGAGTCTGGGCAAAGCCTGGATCCCCCAAGTCTTACCAGTGGCATCTACCTCCAGGCACTTAAGCGAGGTGCGTAAATGACAAGCCTTGTCATCCCAGGCTGCCTGTGCAGGGAAGAGGGGTAAGCCCCTTCTCACATATGGAGGTGCCTGTCTCTTTTGACTAACTGCAGAGACCTAGAAAGACAACCCTGCTGAGCAACGCGCTCCCTGAAGCGTCTAGTGCTTGGTGGGATGACCCAAGGCCCTAAGACACAGCTGGTTTTCATGAAGACAGATGGGGTGAGAGGCAAAAAAAGTTGGTGGGAAAGGATTTCAAGCCTGAGAGAACGTAGGGATTGCCCATCAAGAAGGCCTCAGTGCTCTTGGCACTGTCACCTCGTCTTGCGTCCAAGCTCTAAGTCTACAAGTGGACCAAAAGTGCATTTACAGCTAATAAAGCAGAGCTTTCATAGTCTGTCTACTGTAGTTAGCAATCATAAGGCTGTATATTATTGTAGTGGAAAGAAAAATCTAGTGTTGCATCCGAAGTAATTATTATAAAAGGCTATATACAGCAACAAATTCAATTGCATTAGCCCTACAGAAAGTGATTTAAGGCATTTTACACAAAAAATATTGGGCTCTGTGAAACCTATTTCACAAACGTATCAAAATGTTTGTATACATTTTTCTATTTCTGTCCTTGGTACATTACTTCTCTGAAGTTACAAAGCCGTAAAGAATCTTTTCCTTAAAAGTTCAAACTCTGCCTTGCTACACTGCCGTATATATACGCACACACTGCTATATGCTACTAAATACTGTATCTTTGTAAGTAGCATTTGGAGATCAGAGAATTTGGGTTTTTTCTTTAACTTTCATTTTGATGGGAACTCTCCCCAAAATGAAGCTGTACCATTTAGTTTCAAGTATGACCTATGGACAGGATCTCTAGGGTTTTTTTTTTTTTGTGTGTCAGATTAGGCTGAAATATTAAAATCAGATCTGGCAGGTTTAATGAGATTTTTTCAACCCAACCCTATTTCTGTCTAAAACCAATTTTATTCTAAACTTGCCTTGCATTCAAACATTGCCCCTATCAATTCACATTTAGCTATGTTAAATACTAATCTAGAATTACAGCATCAAAACCAGAGCTAACAATTTGCATGCTTTCAAGCAATGTTCATACGCCTGGAGTCATAAAAGTTTAACAAGCAAGTATAAATGTCAATTGATACCCAAATCAAGACATCTGATCTACTTAAACAACACATTTTCTTTGAATTTGCTAAATGTAATAAAATTGCTATTGGAAATTAAATGTTGTTGCTTACCAACGAAACAAAGTAACCTAGGAGGAGTCGGTATATAAATGTCCATCAACTTATGTAGTTTGACGTCCTTGAACGCAAATTGTAAATTTGCGTTCGGATTAGGTAAAAGCTGAAAAGAAGCTTCAGAATATTTTGGAGATGTGAGTGTTCCCTTCTCCCCCCTTCAGTACACTCACATATTCACAAATTATTTACAAAATATTCTTCCAGCCTCAAACACAACTAATAGCATAAAGCTGAAATCTGAACTCCTCTGACTTCTCTTGGGGCAGATTTTTAAGGATGATCATCACTCCATAGCTCTTAGAAGCAGATTAAGATTGAAGGACTACTCAAAATAAATCTGTGTTGTCTAAAGACTGAATGAATGCATCTGTAATCATGTTATACGCATATAATGTAATATACACATAGCCGATGTGGAGGTAAATCTAACGAAGCCCAGAACGTTAAAATAAAATAAAAGGAAAAAAAAAATCCAACACCAAACCTTAAAATGATGTATTATAGAACTGGTGTGAAATGTTTCCTGATGTTGTTACCTGTCCAGTTAATCTTGCTATAGAAAATCCACAAATTCTTTGCCATTGGCCTCGCTGGCTCATCAGCACAGCAGATGATAACAAAGCACAAACTGTATACTATACTTACAAGGAAGAAACAGAATTTTTCTGCAACTGAATGAATGAGTCAATAATGAGAATGAGGTCTATTAATGCCCTAGATTAAAAGAAAGAGTCATCAGGATTTTTTTTTCAGGTGACCAAGAACATACACCCATCAGAACATGTTTAGAATAGAGAATAAAAACTGAAGGTGGGGTCTGATAAGACCTGGAGAAAAACAAAAAATAAGTGGACCAAATCTCTTTGTTGCTACATCCTCTGAAAAGAGAAGGATTAAGTGCTATCAAATGCGCAGAGAAAGGGAGACAGAAAACCGGGTGAGCTAAAAATGACTGGAAAGGCAGTTCAGCCTGGAGAAGAAAATGGTCACAGGGACACTGGAGACTCAAAGACAGATGGGATGTGTAGCGTGCAGGAGGAGGAGAGCCACACAGAAAGCTTTAGTTAGAAATGTGTATGATCAGGAAACACGGATTTGCCAAAAATGATTCCCCCCCCCCGAATGCACTAGCTTTGATGAAACTTTGATTTTGGAAGATTTTTCAGGCCCAGGATGAAACTTTGGGGTGAGAAGGAGCGGTGGAGAAAGAGCACAGCCCACCTGTAACCTGGTGTTTGGGGTATTTAGTGGGATGTGGGAGACCCCTGTGAAACCTTGGCTGAATGACTAGAGTTTGGGCATTCTCCGAAGTCCCCATGAGTGACCCCTTCAGGCCGGAGAAGAAAACTCACTAGATATATAGTGGAATCAAGTCATTTCTGTGAGAGATGTGGAGGACTTTCATGCCTAAATAATGTATATTTTTTAGGAAAAAGGACTATTGACACAGAGAAGTCTGTTTTAGGTAGTGAGTTCTTCCTCACACACTGAAAGATACAGAATTGGCCAGAGTACCTGGAATCTGAGAAGTGAGAGAAAAACCTTGCAGCGGACCACAGAAACACCACTGACACACAATGTCTGTGTCTTTGTTGTGTACACGAGTGGGTGGTTATAATTGGATTATGCAGCAAATGCACAGACAGTAGGTTGAAAGGAAGAGCTGGGCAGCAGTGAGAGCAGCGGCTGTCCCTCACGTGTGTTTACTGTTAATCCCCCACGCTCACATATCTGCCGAGAGTCACTCTGAAGTGGCTGCTCCCCTCACCTCATTCCTCAGTTGTCTCTCATCTTGGAAGAGCAAACTCCACCATCGGCAGGGACAACTTGCATGTTCAGGATGCTCCTTGTTTCAGGTGATCTACGTGGGAGCTCAGCAGAGCCCTGGAGAGGTACAAAAAACAGCCCCAGGAATCGAGAGCAGCAAAACTGTCTAAACGGCTAGCCTCTTATTTTGCAGAAGGTAAATTTCTTTCCAACTTCCTCAACAACTGGCACTGAAAGCCACACACTTTGTATCTTTTTTTCAAGGAAGAAAATCATACTGATTTCTATTTTAGAGGAAGTAGATTTGTCTTCCCTGGAAGTTTGGCTTTAAAATATCTTCAGAGATACTGACAGGTGGTATGCCATTATATGTGAGATAAATAGTTGCCATTCTGTACCTCTTTCCCTAATCCCTCTCAAGAAAAAAGACAGCTTCTTTTTTGGTTATACAGCTGTTCTTAGTTAAATAAGCAAACTACACCACTGGATGCTACCTAGTCCTTAAATTATTAAGCCTCACAGGTTTCCTGGTGCCAGAAAAAAGGAAGAAAAGCAAGAAGAAATTTTTTTTTCCAGTGCATCATGAGACAAAAGCCTTTCATGCATGTTACATTGTTAAGTATCAATGCTACATAATTAAAAATAAAGGTGAAATGAGAGCTGATTGAAATATTGACCTGCTTTCTTGAAATGGTTTGATTTAACTGTGTAGTTTTTAAACTATGGACAAACCTATGCGACTTTCTTCAACTTCGGGATAGTCCAGAGACCTTGGCTGTGGGGAAGCCAGGCAGAAAGACTGCGACTGCTTTAGAGTAAAGTTTGGAAACTTACAGGCGAGGATGCTAATGTCACCTCTTTTATGGAGAACATTGCTATTTTATTGAGAGTCAGAAAGAAATCCAATATGAACAGCTTCTAGCAAAAAGGACTTAATTAGAATAGGCTGCTGGAAAATGTTCTGACTGAATGAATTTGAGACCGCCTCTCTTGCTAGGTGATAGAAGTGTACTTTTAAAATCAGTTTCAACGTTCTTGGTTCTCCATCATGTCTCCTATGCTGTTTAACAGATGAGAAAATGGTTACTATCAGATTGTTTATCTTTCATGTACCCTATTACCATGGTACTCTGATCTTTATCATTGTTTTATCAAAAGAGAGTCATAATTGCACACATTAATGTGATCCTCACAGTCCATGTGAGTAGCTATAATGGGAACATTGCCCTGTCCAGTCATCACCTGCCCTAATTTTCTTGGAAGTACGCATTGCTGTGTCTATTGTGTTTTGACAACATGTTCTCAGCCTCACAGATAAGTCTTAGCCTTTGACTGTTGAATTTCCCTTTGAAATTAGGGTTTTTGCAATTCTATGTGAAGTTCCACTGCTGTTAACTCTATTCATTCCCACCCAGCGGGTTTATTGGTAAAGTCAGTAAATATATTTACTATAATAAATATAGTAAATATAGCTTTGTGGCCTTTGAAATGGTGATTTCTTCTTAATACTGAAGTCTGTCCAGCCATTTGTTTCCATAATGAAATCTGCAGAAACCTGATTTTCCTGGTAGAATCATTCTATACCTTTCTGTATTCAATTTCAATGGATTATCTTTGGAAGGAAATTAAAAACAAAAACCACAACTTGCATCAGTGCTGTAATTTATTTTTCATATTGAAGTAATAAAAAAGTCTCGCTGAATAAGTACGGTTACATTTGATAACGATTCAGGGTTGGTTAGTAAACTGACGGCAACTGCTGCCTGCCGAGACACTGCACGGACGGTCCACCTCCCAGGAACGGCCCTAGCGCACAGCCATTTTGCAAGGCAGCAGCTCAAACTGGTTCACACAGCTGTGGGAATGCACCGCCGTAGTCGTCCTTCCTAAAAATCATGCAGGACTGGGGTGATTTGTATGAGTGAGACCCACATTTTGGGAGCTTTCCATGGACAGAGCTCTGCGATGCCCCTTAGGGAATTGGGATAGATCAGCCCTTACCAGAACCCCAAGGCACATGTTCCTCTGCTCTTCCTCTTCAGCAGGAAATCTCTACCGTCTCTTCTCAATTATTTCTGATTGTCTTTTTTTTTTTAAATGCCCAAACTTAGCCAGGGTTCAGGTAATCTGCGCTGCAGTTACAGTAGCGTGCACTGAGTCATCACTAGAAAAATCTGCAGTACAGTGAACGCTAAAAATTTGGGGACAAAGTAAAATGAATTTAATTAATATTAAAATGGAAAACCTCACAAGGGTCTACAGCACTGGTTATATTATTCATTGCACCTAATTTTTTAAGAGCCTCCACTGTAAAAGGACATGAAATGGCAAGAACTTCTGGATTGCTGAGCATAAAGGGTTTACACAATCAAAGGATTTTTTTCCTTAGGACTTAGGTCCTCTTTCTTGAGCAGGTAATTGTCTTCTTTATAATTTCTTACCTTACCAGCTGCTAACAAAAGAGAAATATTTAAATTGCGGCATACCAAAAAATTGCCTTAGAAGAAGAGTTATTGGACATAAAGGATGTGCAAATAGAAGCATTGTAAATTATGTAGATTCTCGCATTTATGCACACAAATGCTCTTTCTTTCCTTTCCTTCATTCCCAATTTCATTTGCTCTGTAGATTTAATAGCTCCCTTAATCTCAGAAAAATGCAGTGTATAAAGAGACTATTCAACCTTTAGGGACTATTAAAGAAATGTATGCCTAATACCTCATGCAAAGGCATCTCCATCTCCTGACAAGGTATCACCATGCACAGTAGGAAAATAAGGGGAGAAATAATAAGGAAGACATAAATTTCTGGCAGAACTCGCGCAAGACAATCACACTTTGGCAAAGATTAGTCTGGTTCGTTGTTTCGCCATCATTTTGCAAGACCCAGTCCAAGTAGAGCAGGGTCCCTCCTGCAAGCTCCCCGAGTGAGAACAGCCTTCAGCAAACCCCCTAGTTCTTAGACATCCCTCTTACTCCTTGCCTACGAGTCCACGGAGGTCTACGAATAGCTGAGAGTACCCCAGACACCCAGCTTGGCTGCACCAGCTGAAAACAGTCATCAGATCATCTAAATGTGGGCCGGGGCTAACACAAAGACCCTAGGAGCCCCTCAGCTCCTTTACTGGAACTGTGGAGCAGGTACAAGAGGGGACCTGCCTCAGAGGGCTTGGACTTTGTTAACTGCCAATAAGCTTTCAGACCCAGAATAATTAGGTGGAAATAGTATCAGTTACCACTGAATAAATGCATAACGAGATAAATCAAAATGATACTCAACTTGTTCTGAAACAAGGTTGCTGAGGAGGAGGAGCATAAAAAGGGTGTGTATATCAGCAGAAAGAGGTGGGCCGGTGAGGGTTTTAAAGGGCTCTTGCATATGCAAATTCAGGGAAAAAAATTCAAATAAAAAGCCCTCTGTTTGGTAGCTGCTGTACCGAGGCCAACGAAAAAACCTGTGAGAATTGACTCGAACCGTGCTGTTTAATTTCCTGAAGGCATTAAATGCCACATCGCGAGATCCTCTCTAGAGTGAACCATCAGAGCAGCAGGAAGCACTGCCACGGCTGGTGTAAGACGCGTGTGATCTGCAAACCTGACCAGCGACTCCTGCACACTGGGCTGGGCCCAGCAGAATAGATCATTATCCTTCGAAGTAAGCAAAAAAAATGGGAAAAAAAAGAATGGAATACAAGTGGCTCAAAACCTACGCCTTTTGTTATTAGACATACTATATAGATAGTTTGAAAGTACTTTTTGGTAAAAGTGCCTAAGTATACTTTATCCTAACGTGCTGTGTGTTTTCTACTTTAATTTCATGCCTAAATCGATACCTAATTATAATTTGACAAGAAAAAGGGATTGCAATGGGTATGATCTACCTGCTCTGCTGTTAAATTGTAATGTAGTTGGCTGGCTTTACAGTGCTTCCACAATTTGTCTGTACCATTTCCAGAGTCACCGTAAAGAATCAGGAAATAATTTTCTGGTCAATCATTTCAACACCACGCAGAATTGTCCCAGAAGCCCTTTGTCTGTGGCTGATGGAAGAGGGAAGGTTTTGATGTCTAATTGTTGACACTCGTTTGTCCAGGATTTAAACAGCTTCCACCTCGGGTCTTACGACCAGATGCAAATTAGGGAAAGTCTATCCAGGACCATGGTCATTTAGGCAATGATTATTAAAGCAATGTATCCTTGAAGAATCTGAGAGTACAACTGCCATCACAAATAACATCCGTGTCCTTCTCTAGGCCTGTCACACAAACTCACATGCCCCCCACAAATACACACATATGAGAGAGGTTTTCTCCCCCACCCTGCGAACCTGTTAAGAAATGGACAACTGGACATGTAAAAAATTCTCTTCTTTGATTTTCGTGCTCACCAGTCATTAAAGGGTTACTTTTCAGAGCAGCACAAAAAAAGAAGAGCTGGTTGACCAAACATTTTTTTTCTTACAAAGAAGTGTCAACCCTGAGCTTGTAATTAAGAAGTTAAAATCTGTGATTTATATATATTTATATATATAAAAATAGATGATCATACTAAGACTAAAAAAGTGAAAGAAATCTCCATGTCAGTACTATATATTTGTTTGTTATGCAATTTTGTAGAAGAAATCCTTGTGATACTGAAATTAACTGATATGAAAGATGTAGTTATATGTGAAACATACTATTGATCCGGTCGCTGTTAGTCCGTTAGAGAATTGCCGCCTTGGTAGGATAATGAACATAGTAGCAGAAAGTCCTAATAGATGTCAGAACAGTGACAAAAGGAAAGAGATTATATCACAAGAGATTATTTTCTGTCCGAACCCTTGAGGGGAGATTTGTCAGGAGCGTTGTTTAGCACTACCACCACGGCTGATGGTGAGCTAAGTGGAAATCTGTGCCAATTGTAAAACATGGATAAATACTAAAAGAAGCTAGGTGAAATCATGCTACTACTCAATTTTTTACTGGGCATTAAGATTTAAATCCTAAACAATTGTAACATGATATTCTGAAGCTAGTGGAGTTACTATCATACTAAAAGATAAACTTATTTTTCAGCTTCTCTACGTTCATACCAATCTGATGTGGTTGGCAGATGGAGTGCGTGACATTCACCGTTGAGACATACTTTTGTGTTGGAAAAAAAAAAATCCAGACTTCCTCCCTATAGCAATGATCATTCTGACGACCTGAATCATCCTAAAGGAAACCTGGCTGTCAGTGAAGAACGGTTGCGGGTTTTTTTTTGTTGTTCCTTTCTTGTGGTTTTTTTTGTTTTGTTGATATTCTGTTGAAATGCAGCAGCCTCGAGTCGGGCCTGATTCAGAAAGAAAACTGTTTTCTTCGTTTCTCCCCCCTTTCTTTTTTTCTCGTTAGGGAAAACACACACTGTAAGATCCTTTTACTTTTGCAGCATAAAAGGAAATGAAGCTCAGAAAGTCTCCTGTAATAAAGGTTTGAGAAAGAATTCTCTCAAGAGTGGATATCGTCTTCAGAGATATCTGAAAAAAGAAAGCAGTTCAGTCTGGCACCTGGTACTCTTTGGGAAAACAAAAAAGGGAAGCAGGTTGCAGTACTGCTCTCTTCTCATAGAAAACTGCAAGTGTTTGTGGCATGGTCCATTGTCCAAGAGTATAAGAAAAGAAGCAAGTTGGCTGTTTCTGTAGCTAAAACACAGTTTCTCCGACCAGATCCAGGATTATCTCCACTGTCTCTGCAGTACGAGACTGATGAAGACGACGAGCAACGTCTGCAGTGACCGGCCAGGCTGCGTGGCTGAAGCCTCCACCTCCCTCCTGTCAGAGTCGACCGGTGGCGCTTCAGTGGTGACGAAGTCAAACTCGGTGGGACAGATGTCATCTGTACAGCCGCTTCCGCTGCCAGAGCCGCTGGTTTCGTCACCTGGCACAAGGGAGCAAAGGAAACAACATGAGAGCCAGGGGTTACAGCACTCGTCCCTTTTCTCCGTTCCCGTTCCACCCAGCACCCTGGTGGGGATGAACACCTTGGGAATGGGAACGTGTTGGTGGTGCTAACTTTTATTCAGTACAGCATCCAAATGAAAGCCATTCCAATGGATTTAATTAGGTGCTTAAATGCCTCTCTGAAAAAGGTGCTGGCTGCTGGCATTAGGGAAAGCCCTCAGTGTCCTGATGCATATGACATGAAGATAAGCAAGAGAAGCAAAAGACACAAATATATAACAGGAATTTCATGGGACAGAAAAAGACTATTGTTCATGTTGTCAGCAGCACAGAGCACAAACCCCAAGGAGAGCCGTTCCGACGGAACCGGTTTACAAACGTGTTCCGAGAATATACTTATTTAATGACAGTTAGTGGTTTCTTACTTGTATCCTGGAAGTTGACATCATTTCCGTTATATGCATTCTTCAGCTTGTTAGTCATGACACGTAAGGCCATGATTTGTTGTCGAATGAAAGTGTCTGGCCTTGTGATGTCCACGTCTACTTCTGGATTGTTGATCTGGTTGGTCAAGCCATCGTTCATTATCTCAGGCAAGTATCTATACAGCAGGATAAATGATTAGTTTTAAATGCACTGAGTTTCAGAAATAAAAGCCTGGACAGTAAATGCCATGCTAAGTAATTTGACAGTGATAACAACTACACAGTTCTTAAACAGCACCTGTGAACTGATTTTAAAAATAAGGTTTTTAATTTTACAGACTATAAAGACTTTTTTGTTAGTAGCTCAGCTGCATGGAGAGCAGAAAGGATTTAAGGTCTGCAACCTCCTCCCTCTCCACATACTCCTCAGCACGTGAAGAGGTTCACCAGTCAGCAGTAAGTCACTGCATGGTCAGATCCTCAACTGAATGGTTGCACTCTAAATTAAGCATCTAACAGTGCCTTCTTCTGTTTTTATTTCTTTTTCCTTAAAAGTTATGAACTCCTCTGTTATTTATAGCACATTTGTTGTTCTGAGACAGTTTAGGTGGCTATCTTGAGGCATTATGGCTCTCCTTGTTTAAAGGAAGCACTTCATTAATTTTCTTCTCCAGTTCTTCCTTGCATCCCTTTTTTGACCACCGTGAACAACATCTCCAGCCTATCTGACATCCAGGCCCATAAATGGCATTGTGAGTTTACCAGACTCCGGTATTCTCTTTGATTCCTTTCAAACAGGCTCAACTTAGATCTTCCACTGGCTTTACGCATAACATGTTCAAAGTATGGCATTTCCTATCCATCCGCACATCTGAATTTTTTATTCAGGCTCTTAGCTTATCACTTCTTGATTACTGCAGCATTTCCTTCTCTGACCTTGGCAAACGCAGTCTTAGGCGGCTCACAGGCAGCAAGCGTGCTTTTGCAGGTATCTCTCCCCTGCAAAAATCAGCCCGTGCCTCCAATCACCCCACGGTACAAGTCTTCATCACCTTTTGTTAAATATGCACGCTTTGTCCCCTCCTGCTCTTTGCCCTCATGAAACTCTCCTGATAGGCATCTGCAAAGCTATCTTTTTTCCTGCTTTGAATCTCTGTTAAAAATTATCTGTGCGTTTTACAGCTGCTAGGCTGATAAAGGGCTGACGTTATTTCTCTGCGCTGGCATGGTATCCTGAGAAAATAGCATATCACCGCTTCCCCGTTCTCCCTCATCTGTCTTTATGTACCTACTATCTTTGTGTCACATTTAGGCTGCAACGGATTTGGGGCAGAGCTACCCTTCGTTCCTGTTCTTTATCATGGCATGATCTATTTTGCAATTAATTTGCGTACCAGGCTATCCTACTGGTGCTTGTGGGACTCCTCGCGTGGGTAAGTGCTCACCCAGTAATGACAGCACCGTCCAGCTTACTAACGGCAAACTTTCGTGATGCCTGGTGCCAAATACAGTTTAAGAGTATTTCACTTCACTCTCCTTTGTGACAGCCCAATTCTCTACCAATATTCAAATTTGGCGCTGGCGCCAGTGTTATGGTCCTATTGGTCTGGGAAATAAATATATCCCTTCAAAATAAATGTGAAAATTGCTTCAAAAGCAAGGGAGAAGAGAGGACTTTCTCTGCTGAAGTTATGGTTAAGGGAAAATAAGTTTTGCACTGCTTGTGGAGGTTCACAAAATGATGACTGCTTTGCTGCACCAGGGAAGGGTTTAGTCTCATCCTAATAGGTACTCGCTTTGCAAGAAGAGACTCATTTGTCATCAGTGGCCTTTGAAAGCTTACATGAGAATAATCCTGGGGGAGTGTGAACATATAAGAACAAAACATGACTGTCACAAAATACCCAGCCTCAAACTGCGGCTCCTGTTGTTTCACTAGTGCCATAACAAGAAACAACAATCCTGTAGGGATCCCATCCAGACTCCTGTGGTACAGGCTTAACTACGGTGAGAATTCAGAGCCACCCCCCCTAGTACGGAGGACCGCAGACCGCAGCTTTATGAATCACCAAAGATAGCTGTTGGAAATAATTCTGCAGAGCTGCCTGGAGGCAGCAGGACGGAGACCTTGGCACACAGGGAAGCTCTGGGCTGCAAAGGAACAGCACCTCCATCTGTCACACGTCTCTACAAATGAAATGGCTGCTGTAGATAAATTGCTCAGCCTAGAAGTAAATCAGCGATTTCAAGGTGCAGTTGATTAAAAAAAGTAAGACTGTAAGAATTGCCCTGCCAGCTCAGAGAGGATGTCCATCTTGCCTGGTACCTTGTCCATGACAATGGCCATAGATGTTAGCAGCTAGAAGTGATTTGGAATCGCTGAGTGGTGGATTGCTTCCCTTTGTTTATGAAGGGTTAGCTGCTCTTTATTGCAAGCCATCCATGAGAAGCTATGGCTAGCTCTGAACGGCGGTTCACAGGCGTTCTTTGACTGATTTATGTTTGATTTCAGCTTGTCTTATCGTCAATAATAAAAGAAGAATGTACTGACTTCTTAGTAAGCTTTTCATGTGGAGAGAATATGAGTTAGTTTGGAGATTTAAAGCAGTTAGAGTGCGCTCTGGTGTGTGCTTTTTATCGAGGTTCATGTTCTGTGCTGTGATCAGCACAGATCTGGTGTCCTAACTGCAAACGGGCCAGCCCATTCAGTCATAGGAAGTGACTCAGTCGATCTGTCACCACCCCCACCACCACTCCCCCCCAGTACCTGCCTCAGGATCTGGTGATCCCCAAAGCACTCCTGGCCTGGAGGGGTTAACTTCTCAGGAGAACAGTCCAGTGCACCTCACCTAGATGTGTAAGGGAGCCGGACTGGATGTGGGTCACAAGAAATTCATTACCCTATGATTGCCTAAAGTTTAGGTGAATAACCTAGCCAGGCGAATGAGCCTCTTGGCATTAGGGCATAAAAGCAAAAGAATGAGAGAGGCTGAGGATTCATCTTTAGGTTTATACAGATGCCAAAACTTGTATGTCTAAATGCGAGTGTCTGCCTATGAGCAGAGTCCCACTCTCGCCAGATCTAGTCAACACAAGATCCAGTCAAAAATAGCCAGTTTATTCGTCAATGGAGCAGGGACAGCTGTTGGAGTCCCACGTGCCTCTGGCCAGATGACTAGTTTGTTAGATTTCATCTGCTGGGATTTAGTTGCACAAACATAGACATCTGGTGCCATTTGAATGCTCTCTGTTATTCCTCCTCCTCTCGTTACTAGCCCTGAAAGGTGTGGCTTTCCCATAGGTCCTGCATCGTATCTACAGGCTTGAGGTGGAGATCTTGTACATCCGGGGCATCTAAAATTATATTAGGTGTCTTTCTTTAGGCAGCTGACTTGAATCCTGAGTGCCACTTCAGCCACCGAGGGATATGCTGCTTGGCGTCCTGCTGCCCCTCCAGTAAGGTTTGAATATCCCATAGGTCCAGTGTCTTATTTGCCAGCTCCATGAAGATGCCTTGACCATTCAGACCATCTCACGTATCAGCAGATAAGAGCGTTTAGGCAGTTGAAAACTGCCTCACTGACCAGATATTGGGGCTCTCTTCAGGCACCTTGACATTGGTGATTTTTAAAATGCTCTAGCAGTTCTTGCCCAGGGTCTGGTCCTCCTCAGGTGGGAGGTATTGTCCTGTGTCATACTCATCTCAGATGTACCGGAGAGTCTCAAATGACACTACTCTTGCTTGGGCAACCCAAATGACTCCTTGTTGTCTCACCCGCAGGCATCTATGTTTAAATGCATGAATTTACATGTCTGAATGTGAAGCTGGATTCTGCCCTCATTACTGTACCAGTTCACCTGCTTCCTCAGGGGGAGAAAAGAAAGGCAGAAAAGCCCATACTGAATGTGAATATCCTTGAATTGTTTTCCCTTCTTGAAAGGACTGGTACAGATACGGGAACACGCAGCCCAAGGTGTTTCGTGAGTGACAGCCTCTGAGAGGCAGCCCGGCACATGTTCTGACAAAAGCATTTTGATGGGGAAGGAGGGCGAGGGATAGGGTTAAATCACACCGAATAGGAAGCCATGTCTTGGGACCACTTTTTGACAGAAGATTTGTTGCTGGCTAGGCAAAGTTGTTGAACACAGCTGCTTTCGCTGCAGTGCTGTAAGTGGAGACACCCCTGCGAATTTTAGGCTTTGCTGCTGCTTCTGCTCACGTTAATGATCTCTTTGTACGCCTGGCCGTTACAAGAACTGTATGCCCATTATAAATGAAAAGAAGAAGTGCCAACCTGAATCAGTGTCTGTTCTTTGCATTCTCCCGGTAAAAAAAAAAAAAAAAAAAAAAAAAAAATTAGCTTTCTTAGCCCTCTGAGTATAGAGAAGCTGAACAATACTGTTAGTTTTCTGCTGTTTGTTCCTTGCTCAGCTGTGTCAGGATTTTAGTGTAATTTACATTGTTTTCTAAAATATTAATGCTTTCTGTTCCTCTTAGCCTTTCCACAGTTCTTGCTTGTCTCAGCAGACACAACAAAGTTGTGTTTTGGCACATCATAGCCAAGCGCCACAAAGCCTATTTAAAACCACTTTTTTTTTTTTTTTTTTTTTAATATTCAGTTAATGTTCCAGGGTATCTACTTCCTTTTCAAGTCTAAAAATGACCGATGAATCTTTCAGGTCATTTATATAAAGGCTGTGGTGATGAAAAAAACAACAACAAACGAAAGGAGGAATCTTCTGGTTTTTAAAAGACATCTGCCTCAAAGGGCAGCATCCTCCATATCTTGCTGCCGCAGCAGCTGCTTACAGTACGGCTGGAGCATCCCACCTAGGCAGTACCGGAGTTTTTCCAGGTGCACAGAATTGTAGGCAACAGAGTACAAAATACAGCACAGGCTCGCTCCGGCTGGGCTGGGGGTAGGCACTCACATCTGGTCCAGAAAGATAAGTGCAGTGGAAAATTGGCTTGTTTGGCTAACCAGATCACCTCGTCTGATTCTGTTTGCTCAGGAGGTAATCCCCACAGGATATTTTTAGGTTGTGTGGTGTTGTTTTTTTTTTTTTTTTTTTTCTCCGTCTTGGAGAAAAGCTTGAGGAGACAAGAAGGAGAGGGAGAAAATGGCTCGCCTGACAGTTTGTTGGAAGGAAGAAGCTGAAAAAAATAAACTGGAGACATCAATTACGAATAGGCAATTTTTGCACTTACTGAGAAGTGGTTTATTCACAATTTTGCTAGTGGCGCTAAACGGTTATCTTTGCCTACCTCCAGGTAAAGGCCATTCAACTCATTCTCCTTGCAAGCCTTGCTGGTTACTGTTCTCACTTCAGTAACGGTCACTTATTCAAGGGCTAATAACTTGGGTTTGGTTTAAGTCCTAAAGCCTGAATTCCACCGTTCTTGGGAAAATTCCTTAATTTCTGAAGAATATCTATTCGTGAAGAGGTTATAAGCTGTTTTTAACACTTTATCTGCTTATATAGGGAAGGAGCTAAACTTTGAAAGTGTGGTGTTAATGTTCCTAAGTATCCCTAAAATAGGATAAATAGGATAAATGATCCTAAAATAGGATAAATGATCCTAAATATCTCTAAAAAAATCTGTCTCTGTGCCTCTGGCAGCAGGCATTAATTCTTTAAACATAAAATTATGTTCACGTTCTTTTGGGAATACAGATATGGTGGGGAAGTTCTGTTGGGCATCTCTCTTAAAAGAAGGCACTTTGTCTGAAGTAGCTATTATTTCTTTTTTAACGTGGATTTTTCAAAAAAAGAGATTCATCCACCTAACAAATATTTTCCCATGTCCGCAGCACTTGGTTTCTGCCTGATGTGGCCTGATTAAAACCATTCTTCGTACAGGATCAGCAGCAAGCCAAGTGCACCCTTCCAGAACGCCAAATGGATGACTCCATTACCCCGTGATTATTTGAGAATTGGTGACCTTCATTTGGTGACCTGGTGTCACTGTAAATTAATCATGGTAGCAAAGTGATGTCTGGGGAGTGTAATAGCCACAAGTGACCTTGGTGTAATGCCTCTCTCAGGAGAAAGCCTAGCTCTCATTTTCTGTGATCTCGGGTTCGTAACTTTTTTTCCCCTGTAAAAGCAGCATCGAAAAGTGATGTGTAAAATGAAACATGAGGCATAATATCCATCTGGCAATTCAAAGTTTCTCATTCTTTATCCCACCACAAAATCTGATCAAAAACCAGCAACAACCTCCTTTCCCAACAGTAGCCAACACCATATTGTCTTTAGTATTGATGTCTAGGGTAGCAGGAGGTGGCTAAATTTCCTTTTTTTTGTAATGGACTGTTGTCATGTTCTCTGGAATTCAAAATGCAGCTCTTCATATAGCACCGTGAAGAGTGTTATGATGGGTGACACAGTGAACACAAATAGATATATGCATGTTGGCCAGATTTTGCCACCCTTGTTCTTGTTGAACCAGCATTCGATATCAGATACTAATCGGTATGACCAAGGAAACTTTTATGTTTTTTCTTTATGCTGCAGTAAACATCCTTGTTCACCAGCCAAGAGGTGATCTTGCATCTAAAGCTAGTTATTTTCAATAATATTTTCTATATTATTTCATATACAGGCCATGGCATTCTATGGTATCTTTCTGATTTATTACTATTCTCTCCACCTGAAGAATTTATTGTATTCTGTTATTAAGACTATGACTGTACATTTCCTCTGTGAATGGATATGAAATAGAAACTGGACAGAGGAGCAGTGGCTGAAACCATTATTTTCAGGTGACGCTTTGAAGCTGTGATTCTACATCCAGTGAAATACCTGTGTTAAATTAATCAAGGAGATTATCAGCAGATGATAGCTTTTCTCAAAGGCTCCTGAACATTAATCTCAGAAGGCATCATGAAAATAACCAGGCTTCTCATAAGATGAATACTGCAAAAGGAGGGTGAAAAACTACATGCGTAAAATGCATCTCCATAACTCCCCACAAACGGGGAAGTTGTGCCAGACCCTTCAGGACAGGAGCAGAAGCGAGCTGAAGAGTATTGGCCAGCCGTGGTACAAACATTCGCGTTGGTCATGGAAACCAGGAGGGATATCAGCAGGTTTGACTGCTCTTTTGTAGAAAGAGTAGCATATATCTCTTATTAATGCATGCATCCTGATGTGATATATAGCATCCAGCTGGGAGGCCTGGAAACTCCATTTAAGCACTGCAGCACACCGGCCCAGGGTCATATCTTAGAAAGCCCACCGACAAGAAGAGATATAATAGGGTAAGATAAAAACACATTTTTATTTCTCTCTTCGCACTGTTCCTCTGTGATGAGTCCTGTAATAGCCAGACACTCCTCCTAGCTGTCTTCCTCAGGGTTCCCAGGGGCTTTCTCTGGATCTGGGGCTTAGGAACGGAGCAGTTACGCTTTTGGATGGATTTGTTCACGTGTGTCTCAAATTGGGTTCAATGGACTAGCAGCATCCCAACCAGCCCTCTGCTCTCGTCTGTGAAATGAATTCTTTTGAGCATTATGTAGTAAGGCTAGGAAAAAGGGAGTGGGTTCAGTGCAAAACCTCCCCCTGTAAAGTGTGCTTCTTATAAAAATTATTAGATGCTGGAGTGGGTGCAATCTACCTATGCATCCGTCCATCCGCCCATCCATCCATCCATCCATGCAAAACGGCATTTAACAGGTTTTTCCTATGTTGTCTTATTTTCACTGAGTTTTTATATTTTATGTGCTTGTCTCACTTCCCCCCTCCCTTTTTTTTTCTTTTTTTTTTCCTTTTTTTTTTTTTTTTAACGTGTCATTGGCTCATTTTTGTATTCTGGCTTCATTTGTATCATCAGGTAAAAGGAAAATAAAGATTCCAATCCCTGAGTACCAGAGAGTATCACTGCTCTCCAGCACTCACCAGACACTCAAACCTCTCAGCTCCTCCTGTCCCCAAAAAAGCACAAGCCACTGCTACAGACCTGGAACCCAACTGCCCCAGGTGTGCACCCTGAGCCAATCCCTCTCTCTCTTTCTCAGCAGGGATAATGAGATCCTCTCCTCTGTCAGCTGATGAATCCACACTGGGACCTTTGGGGACACCTGCTCATCTGCCAGCTCCAGTCCTGCCACAGCCAGAGCCAAGCAAACTTCAAAATTAAAACTCACAGAAAACTCATCACAAACAAGGGCAGATGACCACAGTATCTCTGATGAAATAACATAAGGTCAAGCCTTCTACACAAGATAAGTAGGAGTGTTACATTTATTCTCTGCTGGCTATTTGTCAGGGTTTTTTTTTTCTTTTTTTTTTGTTTTTTTTTTTTTTTTTTTCCCCGCAGCAAATAGCCCTAAGCTTTGCCAGCCAATAGCAAACAGAGCCGAAATTCCAATTTCTGTTTCATCCCAGTATGATATCCCGAGAGTGCAATTGCTTCACAAGCTGTCAGTCCCAACACAAGGATGCTAAATGGAGCTAAAGAGCTCTTTGAAATCTCGGTATAAATTACCCTTCTGGAGCTGAACCAACGAACGTTTTCTGTGTTCACACGCTGACACGCTGTGCACATTTACCCTGGCTCACACTCCGGCTTTAATGGCACCTTGACAACACGTAACCTCGGCTACAAGCTGCGTGTGGAAAATTATGTGTTGTCCCCATTCCCGTTTCACTTGTATGAACGGTTGTTTTGTGGTTGCCTCGGGATGGGATGGGGATTTGGACAGAGAGCGGTGGAGAGGGGTCCACCTCACCTGGCCTTGGTGTGGCCGTTCCAGCAGTCCTCCTCGATTGACGGACCGGCTGTCACTCGCTCATCCTTGCAGATTGTGTAGGGTAATGTTGACCAGAACTTTTTAGAGAGCTTTAGCTTTTCTTTAATGTCTGTTACCTGATTAAGAGACAGCGAGAGGGAAAACAGGTTAAAAACGTCAGCCATGCCAACTATCGTGTCAAATAACAGCTTGTTTAATTCCGTAATGGTGATGATGGTGAAGGTTAAAAGGGCTGAAGGTGCTAAAACTTAAATTCCTGTATTTATGAGCAAGGCACTCAGCATTTGGGTTTGGAGAGTACAAATAATCAAAGTCACCTTTTTCCACCGGCAAGACATTAATAAAAGCATGTTACATCTTGCTCTTTCTAGTCTCCATTTGTCTAAGGTTTTCTAAATATACATCTTTCAAAGAATTAATGTGCCTCACAGTCTGCTGAATGTAAATTCAGTTAAACAGTGAACACCAGATAAAATGTCTCACCCACCAACTTGGTCATGCCTTAGATAAATATTATATTTAGAGCTACATGCGCAGGTTCTAAAAAAATCATGCAGCGCAGAGCTGATGTTGAACAGATTTAAGATACACAGGCTGAATACATTGCAGTACATTTGGATCTCACTAACAGCGAGAAGTCTGTGTATGCACACGCATGCAGAGACTATATCCATCTTCGCTGCTAGGTGTAGAGAAATATCTGCAGCTGGATACAGACTTCACGTTCAAGAAATGTTGGGACAGCATCGAAGCAGTTTCTTCACGTTACAAACTCCTTGAAGAAGAACTTAATTTGGCATGATTCAGACAGCAAGCGGGTACAAACTGAATTTCCAGCGTCAGCTTAATAAATAAATGCTCTGGCTAAAATGTTATCCGTTCTTGTTTTGCATTTGGTTTACTAAAGTGGAAAAATCTACAAGAACAGATAGAAAACACAACAAAGGATGGACTACAAAGGATGAATGGTGCCACTGTTGTTCTTATGGAAACAGATGCATTTCACTTGAAGTTGTAATAGAATTTAGGGGAGCTTGTTGAATAGCTTTCAGAGGAAATCGCTGAGCTTTATTCTTTTAAAACCCAAGAAATAAAAGCTCTCCACTCTTCCATTCAGTTTTGAGATTGGCTTTTAGGTTGTTGAGGTACAATATTGTACTTGGCTATTTATCTCTTTTATCTTTTGTTCTGAAGACATGATAGCTCTCCGAGCAAATGGCCCACGCTGCTTTGCAGTGCTTAAACTCTGTGGAATGTAACTTTATAAGCCAGGAGATAGAAACAGCCAAGGATGTTATTTCAGAAGCATCGTCCGCATTTTCATCTGTGAGAAAGAAAAGTAGGATGGTATTTGGCTGCACGAGTTGTTGATGGTGTTTCTTGCCATGACAGACACCTTATAAATCTCCTCCCCATCCCCTTGCCAAGCCCTGGTTGCTCTGTTTTCATGTGAGATGCTAGCAGGATTCACAAGCCTTTAAAGTCTCAACAGGGGAGCCCTGTCAAGCCAAAAATTAAATTCCAGTTTACAGACCGTGGGCAAGCCTTCAGCAGCAGTGGGGATGGTCTCAGGATGCCTGTCCTATATGATGTCTTTGGTCCATGGGACCGGGGTCTTTGGGTGAACCATAGTAGAAATCCCAAGGTCCCCACTGGTGCAGGGAACCACCACGAGCAACTCAGGTAAAGTGGGTAGCATTCATGAGAGGTGTGTAAACCCCTGTTAGGCCACAGTGCAGTAAATCAGATAGAGAAATCCCATAGAAAATATAGGAAAAAGAGTTTGTAGGGAGAAGGGTCCATTCATATAACCTTGGGGAACACGAGAGCCCAGGGGGCAGATTTTCTCATTTATTGCCTGTGCCTGGATAACTACACGAGCAATCTGATTGATATCGGTGGCGAGTAATTAGTTTTCAGAGCAGTAACTTCGTTGTTATCTGGAAGTTATTTTAAGCTATGCATAACTCAGATGTTTAGAATTATATTCAGATTTCCACTGTAATCAAATTCGAGCTGCTGCTCTAGGACTTGCAGACTTCTGTTTTGAACCACAAATGGGTCAACACCCATTAGAAAGGGATTTCCTCCCTTGGCCCTTGCAAGGGCTATAATTTGGAGTACAAACCTTGTATTTTCATAGAAGTCAGCAAAAGAATGGAGAGAGGTTCTCACAGCTCTCACGCAGCACACGCTCCCCAGATACTCCCTGAATATCAAAATGATAACTCCCATTCCCCAATCACTTCCGAAGATATTAAATGATGTTTACATACTCTATGTGTGTACTGTAAATAGACAAAAGATCATTAAATTTCCTAACAATAAAGATTTTTTTTTTTTTTGCATTTCAGAAGTGCACCTGGTAAAGTAAGATGGTCTTACTTCACCAGAGATTGTTGGTAAATGACAGCTAATTAAATCTCACAGACGTCCCCCTGAGGTGTCATTCCCATTTTAGAGCCTGCGGGAGAGGGAGACATTTACATAACTCACGAAAAGCAGCAATAGCAAAAATGACTACAGCTTAGGGAAAGGTTACCATTTGCAGACCTCTCTAGATGCCTCCAATTCAGGTGCATTTTAACACTTTTTGTTCCCCTCGGATATTTCCCTTCATAGCTATCCCCCCCCTCCCCATTACATCATTTCACCGTCGACCTTTAAACAACTTGTGGACTCAGCCTGAGAAGTCTTGCTCTTTCCCGCTGTGTGACTGGACCTCTGTTAACCCTCTCAGGTTTTGGCAGTGGAGTTCACACCTCTACCTAAAAAGTTCCTTGAACCTCAGCCTGAAACCGGCTTTCTGGAACTTCAGTGTGGTTTCTGATGGCCTTGAAAGAGGAATTACCAACACTCATTGATTCACCTCCTCTTTCAGGGAGTAACCTGATGGCCACGTTCACTTCTGCATCATGAACGTTCAGGCAGGCAACGACTTTGGAGTACTTTTAATGTAACTTTAAATGGAGAATAGAATTAGTTGATGTAACGCCTGCCATAGCATGTAAAACTTTTGCCTGTGGGTTTCGGTGGCTTCAGTTCTGGGATTTCTTCAAGCATGACCGCAGAAAGCCTCTTATTAGTCCCCATGGTTACGTGTGTTCCTCTCTACATCTTTTTGATCACTGCCAGCATTTAAAAAATATGTAACAGATGTACAGTCCCTTGAAAATGAGATAAAAGCCACTAAGGATTCAGTTAACATTGCTTGCTTGTGATTTACAAAGTCAGACTACTGTATCCCCCTAGTGATCTGTGGCCTTGTAAATGATTCCTTGGTATTTCCTATTCTTTGAATTAAAGATTAACTTTCAAGCTCGGTTGGACTTCTGTGGAAACATTTAAACACGAGACGTATGCAATTCTGATATTTTACATATTTCCTTTCCACTTTCTCTAGCAGAGATTTATTCGGATTAAGACAGATGGATCCCTGTGGCTGTAGTGAGCCTGACTTTCCCTAGCTATCTTCCTGACGTAGCCCTGATATTATATTGAACTACTTTTTTTTTCAGTTGCTTTGAAGGTACTAAATTTGTTTTGAATTGCAATACTTTCTCTCTCATGAGGAAAAGGATATAGCAAGAGCCACGTAAAGCGTTACATTTTTAATTTATTGGGGGACATATAGAAATGGATATTAAAATAGCCTGGCCTTCATCTATAACTGCTAACAGAAGAAAGGCATTACTGTGTAGGTGAGAAAAGTTAAATATTTGCATCATTTCCAAGGAGAAATTCACATCCAGGGTTATGCAAATGGTATAGTGACATGCCCTACGTTGAGAAATACCGTTCATTTCTTATTTCTGCCACTGATTTCCTATGTGACCGAGGCAGTCAGGTATGTCATGCAATTCCTCAGCAGAACTTGGAACAGCATCCATGAGCTCATTTCCAGTCCTACCAGCATGGGCTCAGTTATAAGCAGGTAAATAAGGCTGACCAATGTTTCTGTCGTCTTTACTCACCTCGCACTCCAAAGTAATGAAGCGAGCTAAAAAGCAAGCCCATCATTTTAGCAGGAATCAGACCTTGGCATTCCTTGTTTTAATTCGGGACATCTGGATAAATTGAAAGACTCGCCAGGATAACTCAAAAGAGCGTTGAAAATGCCATGCAAAACTAAAAGGGAGATGACTGCATTTTACAAGGCATGGAAGATCCCAGAAAGACACTTGCTTGTGAAGTGGGCAGCCAATTGCCCATGGAATCCACTTTGGTTTAATTTCCAATGGAAATGCAATCCTTTGGCAGGGGGATAATGTGCACTTAGAAGCAGCGGGGGCCAAAAAGCATATTTTAAAGGTGGGGGCCCGAAAATAATTTTTAAAAAGTAAATTCCCTTTTTTCCTCCTCCTCCCCTGCCAAGTCCATCTCATAATTCTTCCAGATTTATCACCCCCACCAATACAATCCCTGCTCCTGCAGATAGAGGAATATCAGAAGATGCTAAAATACTGCTCAAAGATGGTGGAATGCATCCAAAATTGGCCCAGGTTCAAGGGCCAATAAATTAAATATAACAGTGTGGAATCTTGCTTGTGTTAAGAAGAAATGGTTCTCATTAACCTTCTTTTCTTTTTCCTGATGTTTTTGCGTTGCATTTTTTTTCTTGTTTATTCTGCAATTTGGGAAGATTTTCCTTCTGAAATGCAAGCAGAATACTCAGCTTGCCTTTCTGCTGATACCTTCTCCCTGGGGTCGCTCAGAAACACCTCAATGTAAAGTCCCATTGGGAGTTAAGCCTTTATGCCCTGGAAAAATGTACACGTGTTTCTGGCTGCTCACTGAACGTTGATTCTCTGGTGTAGCAGGATGCCACTCTGGATGACGTACGGGGGGTCGGTACGTGGCTGGCGTAGCCTCGTGGAAGGTGTTTCAAGTGGATGTTTGTGATGAGGTGCTGTAATTTCAAGGACGGTATGTAAAGCGTATCCTCCTGATGCATTGCACGAACAGAACAGCTATAGGCAGCGAGTAGAAAGAGGCCTGGGGTTTTGTCTTAGAGAACAGACATGAAAGTAGCCATCACAAGCCATGTTCACGTCTGTGTAGTTTCTTTAGTCACGTACTCCTTTGCCCTTTAATTCACAAGCAACATTTAACTAATGCCACTTCTTCATGCCACGTTATTTCCAGGTGAAAAACCAGACAGTTTTCCACTGCCTGCTGCTTGCTTTCCCCTAGACGTGCCTAACATACCCAGCCACATGCGCCCAGCACCCTCGCAGTCTGTATTAAAAATGATGTGGAGCTTGGGTAATGACAGGCAGCTTGGTAACAGATTTATGGATATGGCGCTTGACCACCTGAGCCGTGTGTGGGATGGTGAAGAGCATGCCCTTCGGCATGGGCACGGCCAGGTAGGAAGAAGGAACAGGTCATCGCGACCTGATTTGTGTTATGCCGTGCCAGCAGGAAACTGCGCTGGACTTTCATACATCGATCAGTATTTCTGTCCATTAGGGATTTAATCTGAAAGCATTCTAAGACTAGTGGCCAACAATTTGTTTAAAAGGACTGGGTCAGCAAGCACACATTATAAACCGTCTCTACCCGGTTGTTGTGTTTATCTCTCTGCTACACATGGGGGTCACAGTCCGGGCAAGAATCATGTCAGAAGCAGGTTAGTATAGGACAGCTGGGTATTTTAATTGACACGCAGTTTTCCTCGTAAACTGGGTTTAATGAAAAGTGGTTAACTCAGAACCCTAAGCTTTAGGGGCTGCCCCTTGAGAATGATGTGTCTCCTGTATGTCCTTTACTACATCTGCCATCTTCATATAGATGTCTCAACGGCACTAGGTACTCATGTATAAGCAACCGAAATGGGCTCCCTCTATCTCAGCCAGGTGTTTGAATTTAGCTAAAGAGGCTCTTTCTCTCAGAGGTTTTTTTAAGGCACATTCTTTTCTCCACCGATGAGATGTAGGGAGCTTAGACACGTATTTTTGTTCAGAATAGCTCATTAGGTACCCAAAATTTCAATGCACTTTAGGTACCTCAGCGAGGGCGACCTGCTTCGCTTCGGAACAAGCGAAGCAGAACTTTATTTGCTCTGTACGGAGATTACCTTTTCATACATTATGCATTCCCACACTTTCTCGCGAAAACAAATTCAAATGCCCAGCTGCTGCCGAACCCCCCACGCGCTCCACCGCGGATTGCTTTTCAGCCTTTTTTTGGAAAAAAAGCAGCGAAGTGCGGGGGGCACGGATTCAGGCGGGGATGGAGCATCGCCTCGCCCCGGCTGCCGGGGAGCACCCTGGATGTGGGGGTTCCTGGAGATGGCGGTGTTGCCCAGGCTTTGGGCTGCCGCCAGCCCCCCGCCCCCGCCATGCACGCCCGCGGTGTTTCCCAGAGAATAAGACCGTAGATTGTTCCGCTGAGTATAAAACTGACAGCCCTGTTATTTTAAACTCGAAAGTGACAGGCTGTTATTTTAATGAGGTCTCCCAGTGCCAAGGTTAACCAAAGCTTTATTTCCCCTACAAAACGTTAAGGCTCCGGTTCTAAAAAGGGGGCTGTGAATTTTTACGGTTATTGATACTTTCTCAGCGCGGATAAGTTCTGAGAATTTCACTCAGGCCTCCTTGTGCAACAAATGCTTGTTTTTCCACCTCTTTTTTTTCTTTTTTTATTAAATTGGACTTTGTAACTTTAAATGTTCCGGAGCTTTGCCGATAACTGCCTGCTCATGATTCATGTTTCTGCACAGAAAAGCAGATGACAGCTCTTCTAATCAAAAACTGACGCCGAATCCCGGTTATAAAGCACAAATGGGCGCTTGGGTAATTCGTGAAATAAAACAAGTGAGCTAGGCGACTTTCCAAAGCAAGACTTTTCTCACCAGGGTATTTTAAAGTGAAATGAAAAGATTTTTTTCCTCTCATTGTCTCTAAGGGTTATCCACGTCTTTGACAAGAAAAAAGTTAAGGGCTTTAATAACAGTAAGTAAAGAATGACTATTGGCCCTATTGAATCCTCAAACTAACAGATACGTAATTTTAAAGAGTTAGGGTGGATTCAGCTCCCATACTAATAATGCTACGTTATGTATCTACATTTGCAGTATAGTCGCCGACTCACTCAAGTTTCTAGCACCATTTGAGATGCCTGCGGTGACCTGGGCACGTCTGCTATAGGTTTTGAGTTTTATGCAATTGCCCGGTGTATGCGACTGCCCGGTGTACTGTCTTGGATGACCTAGTTGCATTTTGTTGCATTCATCTTTGATCTGAAATGGGCATTTTAAAGCAATCCCAGTTGCCTATTGCATGTTTTTCTTAAGGAAAATAATTTACAGGTCTGCATGAATGCCGACATGTGCTTGCAGAAGTCTCCTTGCCGGCTGTGGCCTGGCAATACTTGTGCCACAACGCTGGATGTTAGCTGGCTCCAGGGGCAGGTGCCATTGCCTGTGTAAGGGACTACACTGTCACCACACAGAGCTGACAGCCCCGTGCTCAAAAATAGTACAAGCAAAGTGGGCATGTGCCTTACGGCACTATCTTTTTGTGTCTTAACCCTCATCTGAAGACCCTACCTCCAGCAGTCTCCACAGCTCTGCGAAGAACTTAACACTGCCTCACATCATCAAATGAAGACCTTTTTTTTTAATAAAAACACTGACATTATTGCTCACAGGCAGGTAGAGCCTGACACTAAACTCTTCCCACATTTAACCCTCATTTTGGCTGGGGAGAGAGGAAGGGGAGGAGTCTGTCAAATGGTGGAACAACCCGGACTAAACTTTTCCTCCTTCCCATAAATGTGCCCGTATACCCTGGCCCTTGCTCTTGACTTGGTTTGTACAACCAGCCTGCCTCCTTAAGTAGGTATATGTCAGGCGAAGTTCACTGCACTTGGCTCCCCAGTAAATAAAAACATTGCTTTTGGAAAGTGGAAGCTACTGGAAACATCAGCGCCCTGAAATGGAAATCTGTAGGAACTTGAAGCAGCTTTCCCCTTTCCTAAAATACCTGGGAGCGGTGCTAAAAAGCTGGTCTGTAAATCTGATTCAAGCAAATCCAAAGTGCTTGGAGGAATCGGGTTTTTATTGCAGCTAAGTATAAAAGTAGCACCAGAAATACGCTGGCATCTTAAAGATAAAATGCCAGAGGCTTTTCTATGGCAAGACTTAGCCATTAAGCATGGATTCTTTGTCAACAGTCCTTCATCTCTCCAAGAAAAAATGTTAATAGCTACATAAACGATTACTGATAGAGTATTTCAAGCTTATACAAACTTTCATTTGTCCTGGAAATGTTCATCTGGTATCAGTAGTGAAGTGACTGTTCCTTGTCTTAAAACTCACGGGTTTACAGGGAACTGCATGTGCTATAACAGACAAGTAGTTCGAGCCACCCAGCAGCTGTGGGAAGCGTATGATTTCTAAGGGCAGCGAGAGCTGGGATACATCCTTTCACGGCAGAGCAAGAAGGATAATTGTACTTCATTCTTGAAGTAGCCTTACATTTAACTTCATTTCTTCTAGTGGTTACTTCTTGACATAGCTCCGTTGTCTTCCAAACTGAAGCAGCTCTCAGTGGACACTCAACGCCTTGAAATAACTCAAGATTCAGCTATAAGATGAAGGCTACCCTGACAGAAACTTCTAGACTTCTGACCTTCCTCTCCCTCAACCACGAGTGGCACATCCAGCTGTTTGCCAAAAGTAGGCAGAGCCATGGAGAAAAGGCTGTGCTGATGTAGCCGAAAATAAGGAAAGCAAAGAAATATGAAATGCCAGAGTATGCAAGTGAGAATTTTGATGAAGGATCCACTTTAAGATTTTGAAATTACTGTACACTGTCGTAAAATATTTGAGATGTCTTCCATACAATATCAGAACCAGTACAGTTTTCCCTATGGACTTCAGGGATCTTTTGGCATTGTCCATTTTTCTGTGCCCAACTACCTCTTTTTTGAGGGAGTTTAGGTGTAGAAGCACCCGCTCTTCCATGACAGGCGTTCTTACGCTGCGAAGTGATTAATTAATTAGCTAATCAGACTATAGCACCTTTCTTGGCCCGTTAAACACTAATTTTAAGACTACTGGAAATCTGTTCCCTCTTTTTCCATGTGCTCTCCTATGTATACAAACCTCCTTCCCCCTGAGCACGTCCTGTGCAGCCGAGGGGTGCAAACCCCTGCCCGCCCTCATCCCGGAGGGTGGGCGGTGAGGGGACGGGCCCCCCGGAGGAACCCCTCGGGGCACCGGGCAGGTCCCGAACCTTCCCACCACTCTCCGGGTGCGGTTTTGCCGGCTCGTCAGTAGGTGTCGGCCTCCTCTCCGCCTTGAAAAGCGGAGGAAAATTGGGGGGGAAAAAAGGGGAGCGAGGAGCCAAGGGCGGGGAGTGAGGAGGGGATGCTGCGCGGGGATGCTGCGGGGGGATGCTGTGCGGGGATGCGGAGCAGGGATGCTGCGGGGGGATGCTGTGGGGGGATGCTGCGCGGGGATGCTGCGCGGGGATGCTGCGGGGGGATGCTGTGGGGGGATGCTGCGCGGGGATGCGGAGCAGGGATGCTGCGGGGGGATGCTGTGGGGGGATGCTGCGCGGGGATGCGGAGCAGGGATGCTGCGGGGGGATGCTGCGCGGGGATGCTGTGCGGGGATGCGGAGCAGGGATGCTGCGGGGGGATGCTGTGGGAGGATGCTGCGGGGGGATGTGGAGCGGGGATGCTGCTCGGGGATGCTGAGAGGCGATTCCCGGGCAGGCGGGCAGAAGGCAGCGGGCAGAAGGCAGCGGGCAGGCAGGCGGGCATGGAGGGCTGGGCGACCCGGCCCGGCGCTCATCAAGGTTTAAACCCACTCTCACATCCTGGGGGGAAGGTCAGGCCCCGCAGGCTAAGCCCAAGGGAGGGCGATTGCGAGGAGTAAGAAGTGAGAGATGGTGAAATGGGTTTCTCCGCATCGTAACCTGTAGAAAAGTTTTACCGGAACACCCCAAACTTGCAGCCACAGCATGCAGACTCCTGCCTCCAATACTGCATTTTAATTTCTTCCAGAATTAGTGCGTGGTAGATTTCCCTCCCCTAGTACTTCTGGTTGCCAGTCATTCAGCTTTACTGAAACTAGAGCTTGATTTCAATAGCCTGGATATTTGCATTCTGGATTATTTTAATCCAAATATACAAACCTGTATTATTACAAGTGGTGAATGTATGTAGTCAGGAAAGAATTAGAAGTCAGCATAAAGGCTTTGTGGCATTGCACATGCTGATTTTGTTGATGCGGAGTTCTGCATTTATTTTTTTGCCAAATTTTCTTTCCAGACTCTCCAAGGAAGATGCGCAATTTCATTTTCAGAGGTGCTTCAGAGATGAGAGAAGATTCAACAAGTTGGTGCTATATCACATGCAAATATAATTTGTTAAAACTTCTAAGTCCAAAATGAAAGCCGCAAAAGATTTAGAATGCAAAGAATAATACTTTTAGAGACAGAAATGTTTATCAAAGGCCATTTCTGGCAAGGCAAGTAGGCTCAGCAGGAAAAGCGTTTATCAGGAAAACAATCAGAGCCAGAGAGCGCCTTGTACTGTAAATCTACTGTGTCAATATACTAATGACTTTCATTGCCTTCCTACTGAGGAGAGAGTGGCTTATCCTCCGCTGATGTGGAGTTGCACTCTCTTGTCCTTTCATGATAGGGTTAAATGCTCCAATTACTGGATCCTAACAGAACAACTGCACTCAGCTTCCTCAGGGCTGCCGGGGACTCAGGCAGAGGTAGGCAGGAGATGAAGAGGTTGGGTATAGGTCCAGCTACCACTACTGCTTAAGGATGACTCCAAAAGGAGAGAGGAAATTTAAGTCCAGTTTGAAGTACAGCAAAGCAATGAGGTGTTCTCAAAAGATTTTGTCCTAAAGCAGTAAAAAATCTAATGAGACTAATCGATTTCCAGTTTTCTGCCATGGCCGGGTGGAAAGTCATGAATTTAGATATTACAAGATTAGTGTTCAATCTAATCGTGGATCAAGAAATGAACCCCTCCTAAGTTTTAGTTCACTTTGAAGCTAAAAGAGTTAGGACATGCTTATATCTGGAGTCTGAGCCTCGTGACTCAGTGAGCAGTATGAATTCAAGGTGCAACGCTCACCTCTGCCATAAATTCAATACACTCTGCAAGACCATTTGTGGAATCTAATCTGGACAATTTAAAGAGCAAACACCGATGGAGAAATTTTGTATGGAGAAGAATGGGCACAGCAGCAAGCATTCGAGGCATACTGTGTGAATTTAAATGAGAAGGTGTCTGTCCCAAAGAGCTTTCATTCCAAATACAAAAAGGCAGAGCAGAAAGGAATAACCCTACTTTGTACATATGTATATATATGAAACATAATTATATGGGAAGAAAATGACTTGAAATCAAACAGGGAGCCACTGGATAAGCAAAGCATTACTCCTACATCTCTAACACCTTCTTCGTAATGAAAAGCCTATTTTCCCTCCTTGGGTACTGCTTTAGGTAATAAGCCTCCCCGTTCCTCCAAGGATGTGTCTACCTAACAGTCATGACAGCATAGCATAGCTCAAGCTGTATTTAAATCAAGCAGGTAAATACAGCAGGCAACTAGACTTGGTGTCGCTGCTTGAGTATTTATTGCGGGTCTCGGGCAGGCTTTGTAGGTTGCCATCCATCTCCCTGCCACTGCAAGCGTGCCGCTGGCACCTGGGCACTTTATGTCACCACACTGCTGAGGGGGACACGCCACTTTCCGGATGCTGCCGAGTGAAGAGACCTGAGTTGGTTGATTTTGCCTCCCAAGAACCAAGGGCAAGCACCAACCCAGGGTGCGGATGGGAAGGCAAGCAGGACAGAGCTGGGAAGAGCTGGAGGAGGTGGAGCTGTGGGCGCTGCTCCTGAGGGCCTGGGAAAGGGGAGGCAGCTCTGACTGCTGCCCCGCATGTGCTGGGCAGTGACAGCAGCGGCGTCGAGCCTTGCCTTCTGCCACAGGCATGAGTGGTACCAGGCACCGACCATCTCGCTGTGCCTGCCCCTTCCCCTTCCCTTTGGTGCTAATGCAAGAGACGTCTGCATCGCAGGGGACAGAGAGGGAGGGCAGGCTGCACGGCTCCGCGGTGACAAGGATGCCGTCCCTGGGACACGGTGGGGTCCAAATGGGATGCAGGAAGAGGGTGCTCTGCATCATCTGGTGAGGGCAGGGTGGGTGGTGACAGCAAAGCTACAGGACCCGAAGCAATTGATCTGCGATGGATAGCTGGGGAGTCACTTCACAAAGAAGGGCAAAATATTCTTGTCTTGTTCTTCCCTCAAAGCCCGGGCAATCCCCTGCCTGCTCTTCACAGACATCTGTGAGCACAAACAGGTATAATCCGAGCATTGCCTGCCGCGGAGCTGCCTACAGCTGGCAGGCAGCATCCCGTCGGCTGCCCCTCTTGATGGGAGCGAGTAGCCGGACAGGAGATCGATGCTTGCTCCTCGCGCGCAGGCAGCTTAAAAGCAGGCCAGCCTCCGTGCCAACCCCCTCAGGACTGAGGCGGCCGCACGCTGGTTATTTATTTGTCTCTTTTTCAAAGTGCCTTCCCCGCCTCAGCCCGCTGCTGCATTTCCGCGAGGATTCCTGCAAGGCCGCACCGGGCATTCGGGGATCACAAGCTGCGTTGCCCTGGTCCTGAGCCTATCACGGAAATGATGACATTATCCAAGTAGCAAGTGCTGCAGTTTATTTGCCTTCAAAAATCTAGAAGCTCTAGAATTCGTGTTTTAGGGGATTGAGTAATAGTCACAAAGGCCGGAAAATTGGATTTGTTTTACCATAATAGTGAAGACCGCAGATTTTAGGAAAAGCAGTTTCACAAGACACGGGGTGAAAAATCTAGAAAATTTGCAATTTTGTGTATAAAAACTAAGCTCAGACTTCTTCACAGCGTAGAAAAAAATCAAAATGGAAAAAAAGGCAGCCTCACAAAGGGTAGTGTCACAAATGAGGCAAAGATAATAATAGAATCATTCACATTTTCTGTCTATTTTAGCTATAAAACCAGTGATATTTTCCAGTCAGGAGCTCTTCACCAGCCAGAGGAGTTTACCCTCACTGAGTCAAAGCTACGGCTGCTACTGAATGCATAAAATATAGGCCGCTGCCTGAAGTATATTTTCAGGAGCATCCCATAAGGATCCTGAGCTTCACAAACTCTTTCCTTTCTTATCCTCTTAATTGGAGTATTTCAAGGATGTCATTTGAAAAGCCTGGGATTTGGCGACATGGAGTAGAAAAAGACTGGGAAGATTTCGGCACAGTGTGGAAGGGTCCTAGCTGTGCCCCCATAGGAGCTGATGTGGATATGTGAGGAAAGACCAAAAACTGCCATCTCTGAATTATCTGTGAAAGGAAAGACACGATACTGACAGAAAAGAAATATGATTTTTGGCAAGGGAGTGGGAAAATGCCCCTTCTAAAATATTTTCCTCCAAAGGGCTCAGAGCAGTTTGAGAGGTTAAGGAAAATTATATGAGGACTCACCTCATATAAGGAAAAATTATGAGGACTCACCTAAAGTATCAACTCAGTTAATTGTTTTACCCATCAAATTGTTCAGCAGCAGTGATTATGCTATAATTTATAACTCATTTTTTAGTCGCTGCAAATTTACTTCAGTACTTCCCTGAAAACTCCTTGACAGTAATTTATGCAGGCCAAAGTCATGCTCTGTCAAATGTGTCTCAGGCTATCATACTTCATCTGTCCATCAAAGCCAATAATAGTAGACACAGGGAATTTAAAAAAAAAAAAAAGAAAAGTAAAAAATGTAGAGGAACAGAGTTCTTTTATAATCAGTGAGAATGCTTGGGATTAAAAAAAAAAAAAAAGGTGAGAATGGGTTTCAGACAGACTGTTCTGCCGTTATCCACTGCTCTTACATCTTTGCATACGAGAACAGCAGGTTCCTAGAGGGGACCTGGTATCAGGGGAGGAAAGGGAGCAAACGTACAGTTTGTCTCAAATGTACAAATGCTCAGAGAGGGGAGGCTTGAAAAGAATTTAAAAGCCCTGTGGAAAGAAACAGCCCATCACGGTTTTTTCTTTAATTCCTACGTACAATGGAAAAAAGAACACGAAGCAAATATGGTGTTCAAGGAGTAAAAAAAAAAAGTAAAATTATACTTATTAGCATGCCTTTTATTCTGCACTGTTAACATCTTGCTGTTGTGTAAAATGATTGCCACGAGGAAGAACAAGAAGCAGGAGAAGTACAGAATCCTAATTGAGATTTCCATCCTAAGCAATACACCGTGATGATTGCTCGTTCATTTGGCATTCCTCCTCTCCTTAGTCAGCACTCTGAATGGCAGCATCGTCCTGTGGTATTTCTGAGTAACAGCCTGACCTACTGGTCTTTTGCCATCAGGACTAACAGTTGTTGATGACTCTGCCCTAAGTATCAAGCAGGTAGTTACAGTCTTGCTAGTTCACATCTTTGGCCACAAATGGGCACATGCGAGGAGGAATGGTCATGCAGCGTTGGTCATATGAATTCAGAAGCTTCAGGGAAGGGTGATGAGGTTCAGCTTCTGATGATGAGGTTCATTCCTTCTTATTTCATTGGGCCCTTTTCCTTTTCCTTTTCCTTTTCCTTTTCCTTTTCCTTTTCCTTTTCCTTTTCCTTTTCCTTTTCCTTTTCCTTTTCCTTTTCCTTTTCCTTTTCCTTTTCCTTTTCCTTTTTTCCTTTCCTCCTTTTCCTTTTCCTTTTCCTTTTCCTTTTCCTTTTCCTTTTCCTTTTCCTTTTCCTTTTTTCCTTTCCTCCTTTTCCTTTTCCTTTTCCTTTTCCTTTCCCTTTTCCTTTTCCTTTTCCTTTTCCTTTTCCTTTTCCTTTTCCTTTTCCTTTCCCTTTCCCTTTTCCTTTTCCTTTCCCTTTTCCTTTTCCTTTCCCTTTTCCTTTTCCTTTCCCTTTCCCCCTTTTTTCCTTCTCTCTCCCCTCTCCTTTTTCCCTTGCGCAGAGCAGAATCTCCCTCTTCAGCTGTCTCAGAGTTGGCTCTGTCTGTCCTGCATGGTTGGAGAATGCTGAGGTTGTGGTCCAGCTTGCTAACCATCTCCCAGGGTTATGATAGCTCCAGCTTTGGTCTGTAAACACTTGCAGGGCAGCTGACCCCTCTGGATGAGGCTTGACAGCCTCCCACACTCTGAGCGTGGAGCACGGTGCACCATGGCCAGGCACGGGAGATGGGGAACAGGAGCAACTTCCACCAACTACCCTTCCTGCCTCCTACTCGTACCCAGCCGCCTGTGCGTGCTCCCCCTGTCCCCGTGAGATGTTAAACAGGTTGTCTCAATACCTGACTGACAGCGAACAGGGGAGAAGTGTTCGTGCAGTCACACAGAGATAGGAGGTGGTTTAAGAAGCTCTTCCTTGGCACCTCCAAGCTATGAGCCTGCCAGGGTGAGCACAGCTATGGGGCAGGAGATTATGGGTCAAATGGGTCAAAGCACTAAGTACCTATCAGGCTAAGCCAAGTGTGCAGCATAGACATGAGGTTTTGTTGGGCTATTCTTTCAGCATACCCATTTCTCAGGACCAGCAGGTCATTCTATACATGTCCATAGACACATACTCCCTTACACTTAACTGTTGCTGCATGCCATGATGTGTCATGAAACCCCTGGTTGAATAAATCAGGTACTACTGGAGGCCTGTGCTTCCCATCCAGTCTTTACACCCAGATTTCCTTTCCCAGAAACCAGGAATTACACAGGTTTTGGGTGATGTGTACTTGAGTGTTGACAGTCTGGAGCTGGGAATCGAGCCAGAGGAGTTACCCCAGCCTGAGCATCCAGAGCAGCTGGGAGCTGTCATCTAGCCTTTGCTGGTGAGGACTAAGTGGAGCAACTCACTTTTAGATATATCAAGTCAGCATGCAAGAGGTTAAAGCATATTAAAAAAAGTTTCAAGAAACTTTCCCTAGGAACTAATGTTGCCTGTAGTCATAGAGCAGATGTACTTCTTTGGAGCAGCTATAAATCCTATGAGTACCCTAATAAATACACCACACATTCGTTGGAACAATGTGCTCCAAGGATTTAAACTGCATCTTATCGCTTTTTCCTGAAAATAATTATCACACCTATTAGAGGCTATATTTGGGATTTTTAGACTTCTACGTACATCTGCTTTCCCCTCTCTAGACAGATATTCTGCCATGAAGGACATGTGCATCGGCAGCCTGATTTTCTCCCCAAAGAACAGAAATAACCCTGTGACTATACACCAGGGCACTGGTTGCAGCTTATATCAAGGTGCCCTTGAATATGGCTTGAAGATAGAGGCACTGAAAATCCTACTTTTAAACTGTTCCAGGAGCAACACAAACCTTTGTGCACAAAATAATTTTTTTAAAAGTCTCTTCTTGTATCAGTCCATTGGAAGATCACGCTGTATTCATAAAAAATGAGTGGAACCAGAATTTCAGAGCAAGGTAATCTTGGTGATATTTCTGTTAACTTCTGTTAACTGTTCTAAAATACCGTGGTTATGGCAGTTGCTGCTTTCGAATAACTTTCTGAAAAATATCTTCATTTCAAAACGAAGCCGTATGAAATTTCCATAATTTCATTTATTTTAAAGACCCGACAAGTTAGATTCAGTGATGCCTCCCAGGCTGGATTCAGATTCTAGGGACAGTTTGTAGATGATTTCATTTTACCTTCAAAATCAGACAACAGCAGATATCAGTGCTAGGATCTTATTTTTCTCTGAGATTCGAAAGGAATTCAGTAGGTAGAAAGTACCAAAAAAGTCGCAGAAAAGTAAACAGAACAAACTCCCTTAAGGGTAGCACACATGTATGAAAAATCCACAAATTATTCTTGCCAGAAATAGAAACAAGAGGTTATAATAATGGGGAGGGGGAAAATAATGCACAGGGACAAGTCAAGTGAGCCCATCGGATAAACCAAAAATAGATTCAATTGTAGAAAAAAAGACATGCCTGGTAACTCTAGGAATAGAATTAAAATTTCCTTTTGATGAATGTACAATGGATACATGTATTCCTCTACAATGAATAAAAAAAAATAATATTTTGCGTAAACTAAGTTCACAGCATGATGAAATGACTCCTTACATCAGTTTGACTCCAGACACCAAGAGCTGGTCTTGCTGGAACATGGTGAGCAGTAGCCTGCGTTATGGCTCTCACCAACCTTATTTTCATCACAAACAGAATTTTGCCAATACAGGACTGGTAGCAGATAGCTCTGATTGTCATCCTTAGGGACAGCAAGCTAACCTACTTTCTCTCAGCAGACGGATGATTTCTATGTGTTTACCTCAGCAAAGCAAAAGTACTCCTGAAAAAAATAATAATCCATATTTGGGGACTAAAGCATCCTAGAAAATCCAGGAGATCTTCCCCCATAACACGTGCAAAATACCCACAATGCAGACTGAAGTCCTGCAGACATTTGCGGTTGATGAGATGCTTCACATACAAAAGTAACGACACTCTGAAAGCCACAAACACGCAGGTTTGCTGATGGGAGCTTGCAGTACAGTAGTCACGAAGTGATCCGTGTGTCCACTTGTAAAGAGAAAACTTGCTTACGAACAGCAGCGCCATGTGAAAGCATGGCTCCTCTACCAGCAGTAATATTCATCAAGTGTATTTTGAGCTGATGTGGAAATACATCATATATAAATTACCTAGGATTTTCGATGTTTTAAATTTTCAAAGTAACAGCAAATGAAAGGCATTTTCCCCCCCTCCTCCCACCCTGAGAAGTAAAAACAAATGTGCTAATGTCTTTCTAATGAACCATTGTTTTGTTTATCTCGAGTCCAAATAACAACACACACAGGCTGAGTCAACATAACCCGCTTTGTTGCAGGAAACTTAAATCAGAACTGATATTAAATCAATGTCCTGATCATTTGCTTCCCCAGAGCCCTCTCACTCCCCACAACAGGAAAGCCACTGAAACTTAAAGTAGTAGTGCATTGCAGTACTAATTTGGATTAGTTTTATTGTAGCCAGGAACAGATTTTAGCCAGTATTTAGTGTTTAATTCTCATTGACTTTCATTTCTGGGGGCATGTGCATTATCCTCAGGCCATCTACTCTCCGTGGGATGTAGGTTACATCAATGAATATACTGATCTTGCATAGAATCATAGAATCATTTAGGTTGGAAAAGACCCTTGGGATCATCGAGTCCAACCATCAACTCCACTCTACAAAGTTCTCCCTTACACCATATCCCCTAACACCACATCTAAACGAGTCTTAAACACATTCAGGGATGGTGACTCCACCACCTCCCTGGGCAGCCTATTCCAGTGTCTGACCACTCTTTCTGTGAAGAATTTTTTCCTAATGTCCAGCCTAAACCTACCCCGTTGCAGCTTGAACCCATTCTCTCTTGTTCTATCGCTAATTACCTGTGAGAAGAGACCAGCACCAACCTCTCTACAATGGCCTTTCAAGCAGTTGTAGAGAGTGATGAGGTCTCCCCTCAGCCTCCTCTTCCTCAGACTAAACAGTCCCAGCTCCCTTAATCACTCCTCATGAGATTTATTCTGCAGGCCCTTCACCAGCTTCATTGCCCTCCTCTGCACTCGCTCCAGCACCTCGATATCTCTCTCGTATTGAGGTGGACAGAGCTGGACACAATACTCAAGGTGTGGCCTCACCAGTGCTGAGTACAGGGGGACAATCACCTCCCTCCTTCTGCTGGTCACACTATTTCTAATACAAGCCAGGATGCCATTGGCTTTCTTGGCATGTCTTAGGCAGGAATGCTATAGGTTGCGGTGCTTTCTGTGGTGTGCTAAGGGAGCTGGCATGTGAAGTTCCAGGAAGACTGAGCGGAATTGCTCATATGAGTCCTTTTGTCCAAGACGGACACAGTCATTCTAGCACAAAATAATACCAAATTTTCGATCACACTCTACTTTATATTTCTCCTGTATTTGAAAACTTATAAATTAGTGTATTTGTGAAGGCATGCATTTTTAAACTAGCATTAATAATATTAACTGCTAGACACTGAAGGTAGACCTACACTGCTAAATAAAAGTAGGAGAAGGCACAACCATGGGACCTCGAAAGGTTCACAGAGCTAAATTGTTAACTTGTTCCCTGGTACTGTGTTGGACCCCTCCAAGTGCTTTCTCCATCACAATGTCCTAGCATGGCTTGGGAAGACTTCATTCCAGGGACTGCTCCCAGCAGGCAATGCACGTGAGACTGCTTATTTGTGGTACCCTCTGCCCTGTGCGGCTCTCTAACACCATCCTGGGCAGGCTTTGCCTTCTCTTGCACAACCATATACCTGCATGCCGTGGTCATGGCACATATGCTCAGTTTCGTGCTACCACACTAGTGGACTGCAGCACGGCTCTCAAATTATCCCAGATTGTTTGAACTGGAAACACACACACACACACACACACAAACACACACACACTCACACACACAGTATTTTCTAAGACTACCGCAACACAGTGTGAGACCCACAGGAGATCCAAGACCAAGTGGTGTGGTCTGTGGGTGCGGGCAGTTTGCTTCTGTGGAAACTGGTCCTCAGCAATGTCAGCAAGGCACAGTTTACTTGGTATAGCCTCAAGATGCCAGGATCATATCCTAGCTCTCTTCCTATTCAGTAGTATCAACCTTATAGGCCAGGTTGCCATTTCCACTACCTGTGGAAACTCTTTTGCCTAACCTGATGGACGTGGTCCTATTGCCTAAATGTAGGCTGCCATTGATGTTGGAGATGCCTTGGAGAACCCTACCTGGCTTTCAGCTATCTTTTCCGAAGGGTGTGTGCCTGCTATCATGCTGTGACATGTATCTTGTGTCACATGTGCTAGCCCCATGCAGGTGCCTCACACAACCTACGGCATTTCAAATGGCAGTAGGTACCATACCTAGGCAAATGTGTTGAGCTCTGACAGCTAAAATATTAGGTGCATATTAAATGCTAGAACATCCCCTTGTAGTTCGAAGAAGAATTGAACCTACGTATCTCACGCTTATCTGACATTGACAAACAGCATCTGGGAGGTGCTTCTTTTCTAGAAACTCCGAAGAGATGGTCTGCAGGCTGGATACGGACTACAGATATGCACACTTAGGAGACCTTTATCGCCACACAGCCATGGAGTTCACAGAGAGTTGGAAATTGTAAATGGTACAAAAATCATGCTTACTTAAGGCAAAATTGGATGAAAATGTGATTGTTGGTGTATTTTAAATTGAAAAGGCTAGTGGTAGGGAAAAAAGTATCTGTGAACTGAATTCATTGATTATTTTTGTTTGTGCTTTGGGGGTTCACATTTAGACCAGAACTAGTTTTAAGCTGTGACTTTATCCTCTGAACAACTACAGAATTTGCGTTGTGAGTCTTATCCTAGACCTAACAAAATAAAGAGAAATTTTCCCATTGACTTCACTGGACTTAGTATTAGGCTCTAGATTTTCTTTTCTATATACAGTTTGATTTGTGAACATTATGCCCAGGTTTGATTTACGACCCTGAGTGAGTCTGTTATGTCCACACTTACGCTCTTTGGAGGAATGAGCAGATTCTTCCTGCAAAATCACTGCAACAGTCAGTGCACAGACCTGCTGAAAAGCAAGGCTACTTGCTGAAAAAGCTTAGTATGGTGTTACTAGCCTAAGTGTGGGCTCTAGGAAAGGACCATGGTGTCTTGCATTAATACTTATTCCGTACCTTCTGTTTACCTGGGACAAGAGTTTGTTAGTTTGCTCACTGTGATTCCAAACTCAGCTAACATCACTCCAGAAAAACCAGTCCAATCTATCTGAAAATATTTCAAGTATATAGAAAAAAAGAGGTGCTTGCTATATCTCTAACATGAGTGCAGTTTCATTGTCTTCAATGCAACTACTGTTCCAAGCAACATGAGAATCAGAGAAGTTACTGCATCATCTAGAGGCAGCCGTGAAAGAGACCACACATCTGGTGTCACCGCTATAAAACAGCAGGCTGTCCTTATTACAGAAAGTCATTTATAGTTCAAAGCTCCTCATGGAGGGTTAAATGCTTTAAATACTTATGAGTGATGCCATAATGGCAGAATCAATAATAGTCTAAATGACCTCATCTTAGTGTTCCTCAAAATCGAAGGCATTCCAAAATTACAGGTACCATAAAATTACAATTCGTCGAAAATAGATGATATAATTTTTATGCTACACTCCTGTATCTTTTCTGACTATCATTAGTTCTAATAGAATAGACAACACTGAAAATGCAGTCACAATTTAGTAACACATTTCAGGTTCCCTTCAAGCCCAAACAAATCAGAAACTTTATAGGTAAGATTTAATATCCTTTAATTTCAAGACTGGAATGATAGGTGTTCCACTGATAAAAAGTAAAAGATTTCTGTGTTGGCAGTCAAAGCAGGACTTGCCATGTGAGACCGAAAGGTTCTTTACCCAGGGATGTGGAAGAAAAAAACAGAAATAAACCTTCAGTGGAGAAGAACAGCTGCCCAAATACCCTGAGGTGAGGCTCACTGGGGAAGAGGCACCAGTTCAGAGAGAGGAACAATCTCTGTCCAAGGGTTCATGTTGCCTCTGAAACTCTTCAGTGAATTGTTCAGATTTGTCTCTCTTGCTGTACTGTATTTTTCCATACTGCATCTAAAAGGGGTGGTAGTAAAGTATGTGTAATCTGCTCCTAAGGATTGCCTCTATGCTCAAGCCATCAGTTCTTACACTAAGTCCAAACAAAGCTGTTGGCACAGAGACCAACAACCAATGTAAAGCCGTAAACTGAAATGAGGGGAAGTCACCTCAGCGACACACTAACAGGTACTGGGAGGGCCGTGAGATTTCTAATCACTGCACTTCACAGCCAGGCTCAGCCGCGTTCTCAAACTATGCCCTAAGACATTGGTGTCTTTCCTGCACGGTACCAAATTCAGCTGGGAGGATGTTCTTGTACCAGGATGGATGAGGCCTCTTCTAGGAAGGTGGGAGGTTGGAGTCTCTTCAGCCAGGGAAAGGAATTAAACCCAGACATCCCATGTGCCGGTAAATGCTGTGATAATGAGCTCTGTCACGCTTGATGTCCATTCTGGAAGACGACCTCTGCTGAGTGGTTCAAGGTGATAGCTATGCTGAACATACAAAGATATATGATCCAGGCTATGTGTGGAGGTGCTTCCTGGAACTGAAGAGTGAAGTACCAAAGACATCAAGAAAGTCAGGATCTAAAATGTCAGCCTGCCCAAAGCAGTGACTTGCTATCTCTCGGCTAGTGACTCCCAAACGTTTTCAGCCAAAAAATCATGGCTAACTTTTAAACTTTCCCCGGGTGCCTTTGCTTCGTCAGAAACACTTTACTGACAGCACTATAAATAGCACAGCTGTATATGTTTCCAAGACCAAGCCTGCAGACTGTTGGTTTAAGTCCTGGAATTTGTTTTGCCTCCCACAAGGAGGCACAGAACTGTCCCCAGATATGATACAAGTAGCGCTAATGCCTGACTCAAAGATTTGGATTCAGCTCTCAATGCATCCATCCTTTTTGCATCTAGCCCTAAAAGACACGATCCAAAATTCGCTGACAGAGGTGGGAAGATTTTTATTGACACTGGGCCATGTCCTAATGAAGAGATAGATACACATAGCCCAAAACTGTCATTCAAATTTGTATCACTTGTGTTTCCATTGAACGGCACTGATGAGATAAATTGCAAAAAGAATAAACATTTACTTTTCATAGCAGAAGACTTCAATACTCATTGTTTGAGAAGAAAAGAAAGAATATAAATTGGGAGAGAGGGGACATAACCCCAGTAAAGGAGGAGTTTCAGCCGGGAGTCAAATAAGAGAAGTGATTTGTTTTCAAGACTTGCTGTATTTGCCATCTTTTTAGTTAAAAGAAAAGGCATTACTATGAAGAATTTTTGTATGTATGTGTGTAAAGGAAGACTCAGATAACAAGATACGCTGAGGAATGGCTTAATTTTAAATAAAACCAACCTCAAACTGTGTTGTCTAACTTTTCATAAAACTAGGCATCAAAGTAAACTGGGTACCAGCGGTTTGAGAAACAGCACTTTTTTTGGATAACAGCAAAGGAAGAAAACCTGTGCAGATCCCAGTCTTGCTGGCAACTGTATCATAAAACCCAAACATTTAAATACCTGGGTCTAAGTCTTTTTATTACATCAGCAAAATCTGTATGGGACCCACACATTAAAATCAGTTTAACATCCGTACTTAGATGCATCTTTTTCATATACAGACTATACTTTGAAAGTCTTAAAAATAGTATTTGGCTATTCAGACATGTACCCTCCCCACTCCCAAACCCAACACTAAAGTTAGAGACAAGTGAAGATGTGACGATAAAGACAGCTAACGGTTTTCAGAATGTTATGTGCCTGATGTTTGCCTCCTTTGGTGAAGAAGCAAGAGACTGAGAAAACAGCTCCTCTGCCACCTTTCATGTCAGTATGAAAAGTGATATCATTCAAGTGTTCGTTAATTGTCAGAATCCTTCAAATAGCTCTGTCAGGTGTGCTTGAGCTATTTGACTGATTTTTATTTTGGCTTTTTGACTCATTTGTCCATAATGGTTTGCTTTTGCATCCAGGAGGAATGCGATGCTCAATTAGGACTCAATCATGTGGTGTGCTAAGAGGAAAGTTACTTACCTGTTCAGTAATTGGAGGTCTTTGACATGCGTTATCTCTGTGTGCCTTTTGCTCTGCATGAGGGGTTTGCATGCACTTAACTCACTGGAGACTCCTTCCCAGCAGTGCCAGCTTGGCAGGGGACAGCAACAGTAGTAGTGACGTACAAATACCAGTAAGTGAAGTGGATGTCAAGTTCCTCTTGTTTTAAGCAGGAAACAACTAATTTGAATGGGAGTTGGCTCCCCTGCATACCCATTCAGAAGCAGGGAAGGCATATTTTGGGGCCCCACAGGACCCACTGAGGGGTCAGGTGCATTGTGGACAAGATGGTTTTGAGTTCCACGGTGGAGGAACAAATTGTTCTGTCTCATTTGGTTTTCCTCAGAGCTCTCATCAGTGCGGAAACCACCAGGGATGCAGACATTAATTGACCTGACAAGGCATTAGAAAGGCGTTCTGCCTCTGGTGTCCCTTAAGCAAAATTTGGCATGTCTTGCTTGTGCTGTCTACTGAGGGGCTCATGGCTAGACAACCCCATATCTGAGAAATGAACAGGATAACCAAACTTCAGAGCTCCCATTCATGATCTGTGGAGGAAATGCTTGTGGAGATTTCCAGCTGATATTCTCCGTGGGCAGCATGTGCACCACTGTAGAGTGCTCTTACAGTGCATACGCTGTTATCAAAGTGTTGGCTTTGGTGTAAAACTAAGGAGACTGTTTTTTCCTTTTGCTTACCAATAGGCTATTTCCATGCTGTCCAGTGTTAAGGTAAGAATTTTGGTGGATGAGGAGGGAAAACTGCTTGTGTCAGGTACTGAAATGCTGGGGTGGGACAATGAGTCTTGGGGCCTCAATTGTTCTTTCTTCCTGAGGAGAAGGAAATTGGACAGGATGGGTAACGGGGACAGATGAGAAGGATATAGTTTTGTTATATACTTTTAGAGAAAGGACCATCTCTCCTTGTGAGAAACCTAAAATGTGCATAGGACAATAAAAGGAATAGATATTGCTTGATATTTCTTGATAAAATTTCATGCAAGTGTACTTACTTATGCAGTGAAAATGCAGGGAATGAAAGCTGTATCTCAGATTTTTTTTGACAATTTTTTTCTGACAAAATTCTGAAGGGATTCTGACAACAGAGAGGTCCAGTACCTGAGTTTGCAATGCCAGAAGAGCTGGATAACCATTAAAGACCATCTATCTCTTGCATTTCCTGACATTTTCATGTTAATGCGTGCGAGTCAGAGGGAAATCACAGAGTAAAGAGTTTTCTGTCACCAGCGTGATCATACACTACCTGACTTAATTTTTCTTATAGACATAGAATCCTCCTAAAAATGTAGTTTTTAACATGTCTGACTTCCCTCTGAAAAGATCTGCTGTTGGCAATAGTGTCTCTTCATTGTTACCTACACTTCTAGTGATGTCTGAAAATTGTAGCCAGGAAGATATTGTCACTTATGCAGTCTATGTAGGTGACAAATTAGTGTTGAGGACATTCAAAGCTATTTGGCATGAAGATCTCACCAACAGTTTTCTGTGTGATTGTGATGATTTTGTTCACTGATCTCCTAAGGCTGTTTATCACTGAACTCCGTTAATTTGTCATACTTAATGAATTTACATTTGGCCATGAGCAATTGGTAATTTGAAAAAGAAACTCGAAAATGCACTAACAAGTCATATTTGTTTCCAAAGCAATCTAATTACTTGATTTCTTGCTAGATTATCATGTTTGAGTGGTACTTATACTTCCTATATCTGTATGTAGGCACCGTGATGATAAGAAATACTATATGGAAGGAGTGTGCAGAGGCTTTATGTGCTCACATGGAATTTTCGTTGATGTGGGAATAATAATACTATAATAATGATCATCTTGTCTTTTGCCCCCGCCTAGAAATTAAATCTGAAAAGAAAAAAATTAATCTAATTTATTCTCTATTTTTCAACTGGATCCCTGAATGAAATGAATTTCACGTGTGTGGGTAATGCCTTCTGGAGAATATAAACATGAGAAGTTGACTATTTTCTACTCTCTGTGTAAGGTATTTTTTAGAAGCTTTGGAAAAGTGAAGAGGCTGGGTGGCAGCACTGCTTGCAGGGATGGGAAAGAGCTCCCTGAGAACTTTTACTGCGACTGTAGGCTTCTGACTAGACTAGACAAAGTGTGTCAATGCTTTAGTGGCAACTGAGGTATTTAGGGGCAGAAACAGAGCTGCAGTACATGTATTTGGTGGATGAGAAGCTCAACATGAGCCAGCATGTGCGCTGGCAGCCCAGAAAGCCAACCACATCTGGGCGACATCAAAAGCAGGTCGAGAGAGGGGATTCTGCCCCTCTACTCTGCTCTGGTGAGACCCCACCTGGAGTACTGCATCCAGTTCTGGAGTCCTCACCACAAGAAGGACATGGACCTGTTGGAGCGGGTCCAGAGGAGGGCCATGAAGATGATGAGAGGGCTGGTGAACCTCTCCTACGAGGACAGGCTGAGAGAGTTGGGGTAGTTCAGCCTGGAGAAGAGAAGGCTCTGGGGAGACCTTCTAGCAGCTTTACAGTACCTAAAGGGGGCCTACAGGAGAGATAAGGAGGGACTCTTTATCAGGGAGTGTAGTGATAAGACACAGGGTAACAGTTTTAAACTGAAAGACTGTAGATTTAGATTGGATATGAGGAAGAAATTCTTTACTGTGAGGGTGGTGAGACACTGGAACAGGTTGCCCAGGGAAGCTGTGGATGCCCCATCCCTGGAGGTGTTCAAGACCAGGCTGGATGGGGCTTTGAGCAACCTGGTCTAGTGGGAGGTGTCCCTGCCAACGGCAGGACGTTGGAACTAGATGATCTTTAAGATCCTTTCCAACTCTAACCATTCTGTGATTCCACGATTCTATGATTTAGAAAAATGTTGGCAGCCAAACCAAGACAACTGCACCTTAATATCTGCCCTATCCTGCATTAATCGGTAGGATGAGATAGTCATTGTTAGAAGGGTTCAGAGTTTGCAGCTGTTTTATTTTTGTTAAGAAGGGCAAAGGAAATTTCTTTTTTGTTGCGAAGCTTATAAAAAAAATCCTGTTGCTAATGATCCTGTTCTAAGAGAACTGAAGCCCTGTGGGGGAGTTGCTGGGTAGAGATAGCTCAGCAGGGTGGTAGTTGAGGCCAGCAGATTGTACAGCAAACACAGCTGGTGGCAGCAGCTATAAGAAATAAATCCAGCCAAAATCTGCAATATTTATTCTTCCGTGATGTACTGGAGATTGTCTGGATGTGTAAGAAGAGTGTTGGGACTAGGTAGGGGGTAAAGAACTGGGAAAAAATCTCTCTAGTAGAAAAAGTCCGTGTGCCCACGCAGAAGCCTAGGTGCCATGGGTCCTGAGGAGCAGCTCAGGCGGAAACCCTCCACTGCCTCTGTATGGGGGCCGTCGGACTGCAGCTGGGTAGGACTCCTCCTGCCTATCCTGTTTTTTTTCCTGCCTCTTCTGACACGTGCTGCCAATTGGTCGGGGAAGGAATAGCTTCGCCCTAGTTACCTGTGGGTGTTACCAACGTGATGGATCTTCATATCTTGTTTGGTGTTTTTCACAATGTAGTCATTAAGCATCGTGTTTGATTCTGATGATAAATCCTCAAAGAGCACAGACTCTCTCTCAGGTTTACAAAGATAAAGATTTGTACCCATTCCCTTTCTCCTAAAGCACTGATAGCGCACCTTTTTTTGGCAGCTGGTGACAAATTTATTTTTAAAAAGCACCGTGGCTCATTACTGCTGGGACCAGCCCAAATACCTGTCAGCCGCAAATGTGGCATAAATGTCAGTGGTTGCCATCACTACCCTAAACTGTTCAAATACAGAGCTTACTAAATGGTGTCCTACTACTTGCAGAAGAAATTCTTAATTATACTCCTTTAGCCCTCATTTTCTTTTCAGAGGGTAGAGTTATGATGACCTTCTCTTCTCGGATGGCTGCTGTATAAACCCTGAGTCTTCATTCGTATCTAACTGAAAGGATTTTCATCTAGTACTGTGCAACAAATCAAAAACCTGCAGCAACCTGCGGATATTTTATAGTCAATCTAGCAAGACTCTGCAGTTTTCATACTGAGTAGTAATATATGACCTAGACAAGACCCAGACAAGGGCTTGTGAGAAAGACCATGCAGCTTTAAAATGATTGCTTTGAACGTAGGAAAGAAATATGGGTAATCACTGGCATCCGCTGACCCAGGGTAGTCTTCCGAGAGATAAGTATACAGCAGGAGACAAAGAACATCTGGGAGCTGGCAGGTTTTGTAGCTAGGTCATACCACTTGAAACTGAGATTTAAGCTGATGTATATATAAATAAAACTTTTGAACATTGCCCTGAGTGGGGATGGGGGCGATGGCTTGTTCTCCCTCCTGGGACAAGGAATATTTCGTGTTGCCGGAAAAGAAGTGTCTGGAAACAGTGTCTACCTTTCAGGCTCCAAATAACCTCAATAGCTTCGCAAGTAAAGCCCTTAAAAATCCAAAGAAGGTTTTGGATGGTTCCAAGGTGTTACAGCATGCTGTAACTGTGAGAAGTTTATCTCATTGCCCAGACTGGGACCTTACACAGAGGAAAGCTGAATTTTTGTGGGGCATCAGAATGCTACTGATGGCCAAAATACGCTGTGAGGTACAGTACAACCACCCTGCCGAGCTGTATCTCCTGCCCTTATATCCCTTCTGCTGCTAATGGGTGAATGGAAAGTGGATCCTGGGCTTGGAGTTGGGGTGTGAGGGAGAATAATCTTCAGCAAGATACTAGTCTGTCTTCTATTGCTTAGTGCTGCCATTCAGAAATAATTCAAGGTCTGGTTAAAAAGAGGCATAGCCAACCTAAAAGGAATTTTTAAAGGCATCTGGATGAGAAGTGGTGTGGCTGCCTTGCTGTTTCCAGTGTAACATTACAAAGTCTGGTAGCTGCCTGGCCCCAGAAGGTGAGAGAGCGGGACTGAGGTGCCGTGATTGCAGTGCACAAACCAGCAAAGAAAGTCAGGTGTGTCTCAAAGGCTACCCTAAAATCCCATCTGTGGAAGGTGGAGCCACCTAAACCTAGCCAACTAGAAATGTGGGCAGAGTGGGTATATCCCCCAGCCTGCAAGGCAGTGCTTGAGCAGTTGTTAGTATATTTTTATATACTGAGGCGTGTGGTCGCTATGGCAAGGTGGCACTTGTATTTCAAGCAGAAAAAGTGAGCCCTGATGTATATTTCTGCCCTCAGAAGGCAGCTTGGCTCCAAAAGTAAGGTAGGCTTGGATATACTCCAGTGCTTAAATTTTCTGCTACCTGTCAATGCACTTTCACTGCCTACTCAGCACACATATTTTAAATCATACTGCTGAGCTTCTTTGGCTTCCCATGCCAACTCATTTCCCTCCATTTTTTGGACTCAACACTGGGATCCAGCGGCTTGAAAGTTTGGTGTTGCGCAACATATCTTGCAAGTACTGAAGTCCTCTATTGGAACCAACCCTTGGTGACCACAGAGCAGATGACTTTTTTAGGTGGCATCTGCTTTCTCTGAACTTAGTTGGTGTTCCTATACCCCCACAGCACTGCAGGTGTTTTGTATAAAATTAGGCCATAAATAATGCATGAAAAACATCTCTTTAACAGTGACATCATAAAGTTCTGCGGTTATTGTTTTTCAGTGGTTTCAAAACTGAATTTGCTTTCTATATAAATAAAATGGTGTGAGATTTTTACCTAATTAGCAGCCCTCCCTTGATGTATGAAAGTCAAGCACTTTGTTTCTAGCTTGGGGATTATTTCCAGCTCTGAATGAATTGCATTATAGGCACAATAAAGAGACAACTGAGTTAGCTCCAAATGGAACTGGGGGAGGCTGTGGATGGCAAGGGGCGCCTGCATGCGGCATGTTGATGGAAGTTTACGTATCTGTCCCATCGGTTCCAGCTGGTGCAATGAGCCAACTGAGTACCCTCATGAGCGAGACGGCCGTAAGACGATTAGCTGTCTGCAGATGTATTACAGATCACCTGAGACAACTTGGGTGAACTGGGAAGAGCAGGTGTGAATGCTATCAAATATTATATCAGCATCAAAATTGAAAGAGTGCGACTGCACTCTGGGAGGTGGCAGGTGGCCATTCCGGTGTGTTATAAGATCTTACGAATCTCCTGCATGCCTCGTTTGCAATTATAGCCCCAAATAATATTTCCATCTATGCCTGAAAAGGCAAACACAACCTTTTCACTCCAATAAAACCTTGACACATACCTTTGCCAACTCAGGACCGGATTACTGTAATGCACTCTCTCTGGAGTGACCCACTGAATTCACGAGGAAAATGGAGTAATCACGGAACATAGCCACTGCTTCACTGCTTACTAAGCTGTACATTCTGCCAAGAACACACTACGCATGGCTTTAGGATCTGCTGTACTAATATATAAGCAGTGAAACTTTATCAAGATCTATTTCAAGTTTTATCCATTCTGCTGGAAAGAATATGCCCCGTTAACTCTTTATCTTCTGAATTAACAGCCATGCATTTGTTGGTGTTGCAGACAGTCAGAACCCAGTCTTAACCTCTTGCAAAAGACCTTTTACCCATTGCCCCTGGATTTGATTAAAGATGGAAAATGACTGGAAAATGACCAGAAAATGACAGAGGAAGAACCTACTATTCCCTGATGGAGTCTGCTCGTGTGGTATTCACCCTCACTGTTAAAGCAAATGCCTTATTTCAAAGGTACATTTTTCTAATGTCACCATCCAACCATAGGCACATATTATTTCCTGTTTAGATTAAGTTTTTTAGTACTTAAACTTTTTCCATTTGGAAGTACATATGCACAACCACCAAGTCACTTCTTGACCTTTTCTGATAATCTAAGAAGGGAAGTTTTAAATCTTTTGTTGTAAGGCATTTTTCTGCCCTTTAAGTATGGCTCATACTGTTCTGATTTTTCACTGTCCTTGTTCAAGTCTGCGTTTAAAAAATATGTGTTTCTTTCTAGAAATGATCTCAGGAGTTTGGCCCTAGTGCCCAGTGGCAGAAACTCCCTGCATCTGTTCTACACAGCACTTGGCCCAGAGTTTCCCATGGTCCATGTGTTACATGCCCTGAGATGTGCCAGATACCTGGGCAAAGTATTCTGAGGGTCATACTGGGATAGCAGATGCTAAGATAATGTTGGATGAATATGCTGGATTCAGGAAGTCAAAAGTGGGTTGATTTTGTTCCCCAGCTGCTGGCTTTTGGGAGTGGATCCTGACATCCCTCAAACTATGTCCATGTCTTGGAGGGGATTTATTGGTGTGGGCCAAAACTGTGATGGGGAATAAATTAATGCGTAAGCAATGTGGGCAATGAATGGTCCAGGCATTGATCATACTCCAGCCCTTTCTTATTTAGTGATGTAAGTGGCCCAATCAGTTCCATGTTCAGACAAAGATGTAAATTCTTAGTACTCGTCACCATTGTATGTGTGATGGTTAGCCTTTTTTTTACCACAGCAGCTGGAAGTGTCTACCTTGCCTTTTCCTGCTATCTCCTCAGTTGTCTTAAGTCTTTCCTTTGCAGGGTAGTCTCACATTTTTTAGGTCTGGCCAGTGGTCATTGTTCCAGATACATGACCTTGTATTTGGGTCTATCAAAACATGTTTTATCTAAATGGACTAAAATCGTAAGTGTCTTAGGTCACTCTCAGGCTGTCCTATTCTATAAAAAAAATTATGTCACCAGTCTGTGCCACCTGCAAAACTTATACTGAATTCTACCAATAAAAACACTGAATGATGCAAGACCTATCACCGGTATGCAGAGTCCCACAGGAAGATATGGTTATGTAGAGGACCGCAGTTGTGTGGAAACATAACATTTTGATGGTGATTCCCTCTATTTGCTGAGATTAGTCAGCCAGCTAGTAAGGACAAGGTTCTACAAGGTTGTCCTTGAACCGTAAATTCTGTATAGGGATTCTGGCTATGAAAGTAACTATTGCTTAAACAGCATCACACTGCCGCTGTACTTCTTTTTCAGAATATATAGTATATATTTTAATGTCAAATCAGGTGCTGTCAATAACTATTTTGGGTTGCTTCATTTCATATGTTTAATATTGTAATTTTAGTTTCTTGTCCCTGTCAATGGTCTTTTGATGTACATAATTGAGCCATATATTCTGAAAGAATTTCATTTTATTTTTGATTTTAGCAGTCAAAACTCCTAGTTGTCTACTTTAGCTTGGGAGAAAATTCTGTAGTATTTTCACAAGCTCCCGGTACATTTTCTTTTCTCACTCTTTATCTGGTGACCTATTTTATGCTCTTCAGTACTTTGATATAACCGGGCTAAATCTATTTTTTCAAAATCACCAGATATCTGTCCCTCTGCAATTTTATTTTTCTAGTGACTCCTACACTATTTACACTAGGGAGATCATTGCTGCTCTCTCTCCCCATTTCACTGCATCTGTGGACTAAGTTCCCTGGATACTGCCTTCATCTACAGATGGTGGTTTTCTTGCTTTTGTTTGCTTGCTTGCTTGCACCCATGTTCTGTGCCCTAGCTTATTATTTTTTTTTTCAGTAAGACAAGAGTACCAGTAACCCTCCTGGACCCACTGGAAATTGATCGTCCATACAGTTAAACTGTGAGTTCTGTCCGGGGAATAGTTTCGGCATGGGCCAGCTCCTCAGGTCATTTTTCTGGCACGGTTCAGGAATTATTACAGGTCAGGCACCATGCCCAAAAATACTTTTTCGAGGCCACCAAGCTTGGGAAGATAACAGAGTTAGCAAGCTAAGAGATTTAGCAAACCGTGGTTGTTCCCAGTTCTCCAGAGCTCTTTTTGAGCTAGCAACTCTGTCATCCTATCTCAGACTATGGAAAGAGCCAACCTGTTGGTGATGCCCACACCACGGCAAGTGGAAGCATTTGGCTGCAGCACCAGTGGAGAGTCCCAACTGTAATTCAGATGGCAACATAGCCACGGCCATACTACCTCTAAAGGCACTGTTTAGAGGACTAAGGCATTTAAAGAACCAATACTTGTTGTATGCTGTTGCTATTCACTACAAGCAGCATTCATCTCACCTAAGTCTAGTCACCTAGAAAAATAAAAATTTAGGCTAGCCTAGTTGCCTGGATTCCCACTGGCATAATTTCTAGAGGCCAGTTCAACCTAACCAGCGAAAGTACGTGGACTGGATGGCTGTGCGATATGACACCGCTGACTTTACAGGGAGCCTGGATGCCCAGCTTGGGCTCATCTTTATGTTTTAGGCTGCTGAAGTTACGTGAGTTCATTTGTATTTTACACATCAAAGGACACATGAAAGCTAGGCCCCGGACAACACAGATTGTGGCGCAGAACTGCCCGCTAACAGGTAACCTCAGCAGCATGAAAAATGCGATGTCTCTAGAAGATACAAAAGCCATAAATGACACAGAAAGGCCTGCGCACTTTGGAGAGGAATGAATGAATGGGGAAGAGGACAAACAAGGGGTGCAGCTACGTCATGGCAGTCAAGAGATCCTCGAGCTAACCCCAGCCAAGCTCATTACAAATCTGGGGACCGGATGGCAGTGCCATTTCAGCTGAACCGGTTAGTCCTGTGGAGAGGCAGGTCAAGAGGTGCAGAACAGTGCTAAAATATCTTTATTGCCTCTAGAATCCAAGCTGGCGGCTTCCCACGGTGCGGTGCGGTGCTGGGTCCAGAGATAGACCAGCTCCTGAGAGCTGGCTTCTGAATTTTTAGTCTGTGTCACCGCGGTGCGCAGAGCTGACCCACGACACGTTTTAATTGTAAAGTTCAAACCTGGAGGGAAAAGGATAGTGATATCTCCCTGAGTGATCAGAAACCATTGCGGACTTTGCGTAAGGGGAGGGGGGGAAAAAAAACCCACCACACCTGAATGAGATGGCAATTTGCCACTAGGTTACTTGTGGGCAGTAATAACAAGTAGAGCCACAGGGATAAAACAGCAGCCACAGGATGAAGCCTTGTCCTACAAAGACTCCGCTTTCCTCATATGAAAGCCTCAGGAGTCTGCCCCTCTTCTACACCGAGCAGCTTTTAGGCATATTTTCATTTCAATAAGGTATCATGGAAATGAACTGGAAATTAGCCAGCCTCATTCTTTCTTCTCAGCTCTCCCCGTTTCACAGTACAATGAGCTGTGCAAACTCCTGAGGCAGACAACTCTTCTGCTTGTTGTTTTTTGCTCCCTGGCAATTATAAGCCTCTTGATTAGCTGGTGGCCGCAGCCATTTGGGAACACACACCCTGAAGGGCGAAGCACTGCCTTGCCTTCAGAAAGCAGGGTCATCCGGGTGTGTCGAGACAAAAGCTCCTGATGCAATTTTTATGAGTGCCTATGAATGCTGGGATTCGAGCCCACAAGTGCAGGGCGGTGTGGCTGAATACTGACAGTGAGATGATACACAGCTTTGGCCTTAAGTGAGATTTACGGCGAGGGCTGTTCATGATGCAAAGAGTTTATCACTGTCAAAGGAAGGAGAGAAAACAGGCTCTGTCCATTTTAAACAGTTAATTGTAGAGGTTGCTCTCTGTCGAGCGGAGATACAGACGTGAGATGTTCAAAATTTTCTTTCCTGGGTGCTCAGAACATCTCTGTTTAGACTGTGAAATTTTGAGTCTACCAGTGCAAAAAACTCAGCCATATGTATATGTGATATACCTATATGATACAAATATACAAATAAATGTATACTTTTATCACATGAAAACATTCAGATAAAGGCATCCCAGATGCTCCAGATGCCTTTGATTTAATTTAACATCTTGCATAAAAATAATGCTCCGGCATAGGTGTGGTGCATTACAAATGAAGAGCCTGTATTAATCCCTCGACAGTGATCTCCCAGACAACATATTTCAGTTTTTATTAATATAGGTAGACACCAACTTAATTTTGCAGGGGGGACACATTAAATATGCTTTTTCTTTGGAAAAAAGTCCAAGAGATAACAGACTTTTTGGCCTGCAATGAATGCTATTTACCCACACTTGTTCACTTTTTGCGCAATTCAAGTATAATTTAACGGGAGAATCACTCAATTTTTAGATAATGGTTTTGAACAAAAATGCATTTGGGCCAGTTTGAATGTAAATGCTTTGTGTGTGAAAAAATGTTCATGCATGATAAAATGAAGTACTCACAGCTTTCCTATCTGCAGAAGAATGAGTACAGATGAATTTAATCTTAGTACTAGTCCTTTCACCTTGACACATCACTTGCTCCAGCTGTATAACAACAGCCAGGAAATCTAGATAAGGTCCTACTAACATGGAAATGCTGGCATTACTTTTCTTACATTCCACAGCAGGTGGCAGAGGAAAGAAATGTTTTCATTTAAAATATGATTTGCACCAGTTTCCTTTTGCACAAGTCAGCTAAGCTCCCTAAGTGAGAAACAACTTAGATTTTGCTTTAACCAGATTCATAATCCTTGAATAAATTACCGCCTTGTAACAGTGTAAGAAATCAATCTAATTCTGTGTCAACCAGTTGCTCATACGCGGAGCGCTCCCTGTGCAAACACACCCCAATGAAGTCAACGGCTACTCACAGCGTGAAACGCAGAAGTGCCGTGGGCTGGCGATTGAACACCCTTGTGCTTCAGAGAAAAAATAATAAGAAAATGCTGTTGAATTTCTCGAGGAGTGTGGTGAATAACGGCACACGGAGCTCCTTTTCTTGGGGGAATGTGAGAGGATTCAGAGTTGCCTTGCCCCAGCAGAGGGATAATTGCTATAATTCATTGGAGAGGCTCATTTCCATTTTTCATTACTGGAGCAAAACTTTATAAACTGTGTGGAAGGGAACGGGAGCTTTTGTTTCCTGAGGCTGCATATATAATCATTTTAATCCAAACAACCAGTTGAACCGGCCTATACTGGTCATTGTATTTCCTGTCTTCCTGTCATTTTGTAGTTCAATTTCTTCATCAACTTGCCCCCAGTTTTACATGCTCTTTCAGTTTCTCTATCTTGAGGCATACAGCAAGTAAACTCATTGGCGGTGATGGGTTAGCGCAGTTTCTACAGGCTCCTTTTTAGAATAGCCTAGCCAGCATCTAGCATCGATCCTACATCATTTTTGTTTCAGCTGTGCAAAGAGAATACTTTCAGACTGGGAATGACTTTAAACTATGTCCTATTTTAAGATAAGCCTATTTGTTTTCCCCGTGCCCTTGCCACATTTGCTGATCAAAGGCACTTATATCTAAACAAGTTTTGTTTGTTACAGATGCTTTGCCTGTCTTATTTTATTCTACAGTACAACTGCTCATGAAGCGGAATTTATGACTCTGCCACCTATGCATAGCCTGGGATGCAAAGGGGTCGAGCTCCACTACAGGTTCAAGAGGAAGGCAGAGCTGTGGCAAAAGAGATACAAAAAGAAAAAAAAAAACCCCAAACAGCAAAGGAGACCACAGGTTACATCATTAAAATCCAGGAGAACTTTACCATTGTGACTATAACTTCTTTAAGACTTGGCTTACCACATGCAAGGAGACGAGCCGAAAGCTGTTATTCAAACAGCAGAAATACAGAAGAACTGGCAAGGTGCAAAGCAGCACAGCAATCAGCAGACCGCTCTCAGAGCAATGCTTCTGCAAGCTTGTCTCTAAGTGGGAGTGATGTTCTCCAGGACTCTGGCCTGGATTATGCAGACCTACAGATGTGCTCCAGCTTCGGCAGTGTTAGGCATCAAAGCAAGGAGATACCCAGCTACGATTTTTTAATTTTTTTTTTAAAGCTGCACTTCAGAATGCAGTTCAGAACCATCCCAAAACTGGAGTACTTCATTTTTCTGAACCTTTGAAATCTGTAAAATTCAGCTGCAATTCTGCTTCGACCTGAGATAGCAGACCAGGTCAGAAGCTTACTGCACTTCATTTATTTGCTTATTTCTGTTTCTAGTCCTGACCAAAACCAGATAATGAAGAAACATACAAGAATTATCTGCCTTATTCATATTGCCTGCCTGCTTTTCAAAGGAAACATGATTTGATGGCCAAGGTCTGGGGTGGTCAGGATTTGAATTAATTTCTGACTCAGGTTCTCAGTGCAAAAGATATGTTTGTAGAGTTCTTAGATTAATAGATCCTTCATTTTGTCAGGAATCCTAAAAAGGACTGTACCCATAAAAACAAATAAGAAAAAGCCCCATGATTTTTTTCAACGCATAGAATATTTGAATTCAATCCGGTGTGGGAGAAAAGGTAGAGTCACTTTTTATTTTATCTGAACTGGCTTACCCATCCTCCTTTTATGTTGACATGCTTCTTGGGTTCAATTATTTTCAGAAGATATAACTTGCCTTCACATTATCCCACAGATGGCTTCCAGCCCTTTAAGAAAAGTACTATGCAAGCCAAATCTCTGCGATGTTTACATTGCCTTTTAAGGTGGTTTTAGCAATTTTATCTCATTTTATTTTGCTACTTAGCAAAACCTGGCAAAATATCAAAAGGAAAATGTGCAGATGAGAGCTCTTCATGGAAACTAGATAGATGCTTAGTACCTTCCCAAGCCGAGCTAACCTTGGGCTTTCTGATTATCTTGTTGAAATTCAAATTCACTTGATGCCTGTGGATCCTTTCAGGATTAGTACCTCTTCTGATGAAAAGCAAAGTTAGCTCAAGCTGTCTTGCACGATGCACCCCAAAGGCTAAAAGCTGGTGATTATGGTGGTGAAAAGCACCTCTCGGCTTTCCTTTTATGTTCATAAGTGGGCTACCCAAGGCTCATGACTTTGGCCTCCTCCCCCTGAATTTGCAGCGCGGAGTTGCAGCTTACTCCCATGGTGGCAGCCGGCATGGCGTGCTCCACGCTCAAAGCTGTAAGATATCTGTACCAGGCTGCAGCGCTGTGCTGCTGCCCCTTATCGTATAGGCCAGTAGGCATAGGGCACCAGGCACATTCTTGCGCTGGCCATATCGCCATGGCATTTCACACCCAAAGCCTACAGGTAAATTAAAAACTATACATACAGAAAAAAATGAGAAACTTTACTGCTTGCCCTCTTTGGCTGCTGGGGATAGAAGGAGACAAGAAGACGCTTTGTGTTCCCAAGCAAAGGCCTCAAGAACTTTGATGTTCCCTGAACCTGCACATATATGTACAGCCAGTTCCCAGAGCAGAAATTCCTGGCCACCTGGAACCTCCCTGCCGGCATATTCACAACACAGGGAAACCTGTTCAGACCTCTCCGTACTGTTCCCCTCCTCCCTGTGCTCCAGAGCACCCTCGGTGGAAAATCCAGCACCTTTCCCTGCATCACTTTCTTGGTTGCTGTCATACTCCATGAAACAAGTGTTTTACTAGTCTAGCGTGGATCCCCACACTGGCCCATGAAAATCATGTTGCCTTCCTCCTTCGCAAATCACCACCCAGCCATAGACAGGTACCGTAAAAGAAAATGAGTGTAGGTTCCTGGAGGTTATAAATGATAGCATGTGAAAGAGAATTAGGACAATTCGATTTTCTGATGCTGGGCTGACCCCTATAAGACTAAGTAGAGAAGAAAAATTGCTTCGACTAAGCAAATATGAGATGGTAGTCACATAAGGAATGGAGCAAACCATATGGAATATCAGAATCTTATTTAAATAAACATACTTTCTAAGCCAGAAGAACATTTAAATGTTAGCAATAAAAATTTAAAACACTCCTTGCTCTGCCTCACCTCCCCATTTACCTCTGTAATTCCTTTATACCAACATATTACACCTATGATTTCTGTCTGTCAGACCCTTTCCCTATTTACCTCTAGCTGAACTTCAATCTGACTTTTAACAGCTGCCTAAAGATCCATAGTTGGGATTCTTTGCTCCGTCTGGTTTCTGATAACAGGCAAAGCTCGATTAACTTATCCTGATAAGTTACTATGGCAACTTCCACCAGTGCAGCAAGAATGAAGCATTCACAGGTGTGTTCTTATCAGTGCACGTTTCCCCTCACTATGCAATCTAATCCATTAAAATTAAATGGTGAATTGTGCAAATGAAGGCTGAGCCTTGGACTCCTTGCTGGTAGTTTGTCATTAGCCTGGATTATAGGGTGAGTATTTCTTTCTTTGTTAGAAAGCACTTCAGCAAGCCAACATCTAGCAGAATAAGGTCTCAGAATCAGATAACATTGCATTCAGAAGTGCAATAAACCCTGAAGAGAACCTTAGTGTGTTAATCCTGCTATTTATCACTAGTAATAGTGAAAAATGGCAAAACATTCCTGGCTGTCTTAGGGCATGGCTTCCTGAACAAGTGCAAAGCACGTTTGGATTTTTTAAGCATCGGACACTCCAGTGCTTCCAACGGGGAAAAAATATGTAGGTGGGGGTCTAAACTCAGCTGTCTGGTAAACATGCAGTGGCTGAGCCCTTCCTGAAAACCCAGTAAATTGACTTGCATCTTCTGGAGAGCTTCCGGAGTGGGTGTCACGAGTGTGTGTGGGCAGCTGTCGGGGTGCAAAGTTCAGTAACTTGTGCATGTCCTTAGCATCCACCGACTACTGACAGAGTACGGCTCTTATCCTGGAGGGAGAGGGCAGCCGTGGTCATTTGGTCCATGAGGCCCGAGTGAAATCCTTAGGTAGTTATAAGCCATGGAAATATCCTGGTCACATCTTTCTTACAATGACGCCCTTTTAATCTCTGTTTTCTCTCTGTTAGAGTGAATGGCTGAGAGAGGCAGGAGAGTGTTTTAGCATGGATACGAGCAGCCTTGAAGTGATTATGGTGCCTTTGCCATGGGGAGACATTAAGGAACAAATGACATTGAAGAATATGTCCCTATATATCATTAACTATTTTCTAGATTTCTGAAAGAGTGTTTGCCAGCCATGTTATTTCGCATTTTAGCACAGAAATAAATCAGCATTACAACCTGTGGGAAATAGGATTTTTAAAAAGTGCTTCCACGACTAGCTTGAGAATTTCAGGGGTTTTGTCCCAGGACATTACCAAGTCAATTTGCAGCTGGTCACATTCCTGCACATTTCACAGGCAGTTATTTTTTCTCCAATCAATCCCTCTCCTATCTGTCTACATCCAGCTGGTTTCATGATAAAAGAGATTTTTAAGGGCCTCAGTTTTGGCACACTGATTTTTACCAAGCAAGGGGTGGCTTGATGAAAAGCGTGATGAAGCTGGGCCTCTCCCTGCAGGCAGAGTTCACCATTTTCCATCTAACAACAAAGTTCTTTACCTGGGTGAACTCTAGCTGGGAATAGGGAGCTGTGCTAGTCCGTGGACGACCTTTGTGACAGCCGGGTGGGATTGAGACAGGACCTGTCCTCTTCTTTCCCCCAAATGGGGGCATTGCAACCTGGGGGAGTTGGGTTGCAAATACAGCCAGCCATGGTTTCCCAGTCCCACCACTACTTCATAGAGTGCTCCATACCTCACGAAGAGGAGGGTACTCACAGTCTCCAGGAGACCCCTACCCTAGACAGCATTGCTTCTCTACTACTCTGTGCTTGGAGGTGTAATCTGGACTGCATTGCCTGAGCACAAGTGACAAGGGGAAGACTATGTCAGCTTTCTCCTCTTTCCCTCGTGGGGCAAACTGTGGCTACCACTTCAGACTTGTTCACTTGGAAATTATGAAGATCATGCTTTACAGAAACAGCTGATTAATTTTTCTGGATCACTCCATTCCCATAGTGCAAATGGGTGGTTAGAAAATCGTACAGAGGCTGGGAATGACTGGGAACCCTGTGTCTTCTACTTCAGAAGAAAAGAACACCTGAAAGGGAGATCTCATTAAGGTGTCCAAGACAGGAACATATTTTTAATACGTGTTCAATGCAGCACAGGGTGACCCCTTGTTGCCAAAACAAGTGAAGTAGAAATACCGTCAAGGTGTATGATAGTAATTTCACAGTCTATCCGGGTTTGTAGACCGTAAGCTACAAAAGACAGAGCCTGAGAATGAAATTCATCTCATAGGACACCAGTGTCCCTGTCTGAGCTACAAACTCTTTTTCTGCAGTCAATGCTGAGAAACGGGAGCTGAAGGGTGCAAGTGCATCTTAATTCAATAGAGATTTTTAAAGCAGCTCTCATCAACTGTGGCCTGAAAATGTCTATTTCTGTCAGCTGACAGTAAAGGTTACTTTATTTGGCTAGCTCTAGGGTTAGATACCTCCATTTGGTCAACTGGATTTCATCTGAATGAATGAATAACAGATGAAAGGATTTTTATGTACATACTATTTCTAAGATTATGAATGTTCTCTGATTTTTAAGCCCATTAAAAATCATTGTGAGATCATGGAAAAAGAAAGCTTCTTTCAGGTTCATTTAACATGCAGGGAGTTTTTTTCTATCAGTGATTGCTACTTTTTTCAGCAGAAGAAATGCATTTCTCAAATTCCTGTTATTTCTGCGTATGTATCATGCATCTAATATATGAGCACTGTAGGTACGTTATATTAAAAAGGCAATGCACTTCAAGCAATTAGCTTTTTACATTAGTCACTGCAGCAGTTACTTAGGTAACACAGTTATTATTATGTACTGTAAATTTTTATGGCCTTGAATGTTTAAGGAGAAAAACAACTTCCATTCCAGTCTGTTTTCATTTGGGTTCCTATATGGTATTTAAGCTGTACAAATATATAATAGGAAACCAAAATTCCCAGCACTTTAAAGCGAAATATAAAGTGCAATTATACTACAGACTGTTAAGAGCTGGTTGTGTATCAGCAATGTCGTTTGCTCCCATAGAAATGAATAGCACTGCCAGCTGGTTTTCCCTCAGGCTCTGGCAGTGAGTTAGCCTTGCCTGAATTTAAAAGCTCTCAATGTGGGTGTTGTCGTGTTTCAAACCCCACCACAGACAATGGAGACTTGGAGTGGGATGCAGTTGCCTGTACACAGCCATTGGAGGCCTTCTCTCTCTTCCACATGCCAGAACAGTTCTCCAGTAGGTTCTGCACCATAGCTGAGACCCTCATGTGAAGACCCTAGATACCTCTCTGGACAGCCAATTGACCTCTGAGTCAGTGGATTCTAGGGAGTTATTCAGGTGGCTAGCTGTCTTGTTGTGGTCTAATGTAGAATCTTATGAGTAGCTTCTAGATCCTTCATTCGATACAGAAATAAATGAAACTAATGCCATTTTGGAGTTCTCTGGAGCACCTAGAAGACTAAAGAACTGCTGTAAAGCCCTTATGACATCTGTTAGCTCCTTGAAGATGCCTGAATAGTTCAGGGCATCTCACTTAGCATGGGGCACTTGTGTTTTAGCAAGTGAATTCTGCCTTATATTGACCACCTTGATGACCTCTCCATTGCTACCACGGGAGATTAACAAACTCAGCTCCACATAACATCCCTACTATAGACATTGAATAAGACACAGTGAATTCCATTTCTTATGTACCAGAAACGACATACACATGACATACATTCAGTGCAGAAGAAGCAAAACCCAAGAAAACCAACGAAGACATGTACACGATGGTCATTTATGATTGCTGCCAACAGACTGCAAAGCCATCAGAACATGATGAACTTGTGAACATCTACCCAGTCCTCAGTGAGTGCACCTAAATCCTAAATTCTAATAGCCTCAGTCACATTCACTTCAGTAGGGCTATTTGTGGAGGTCAGGTATGGACTGCTGAGCAGGGGTTAATCTAACTCAGCTTTAGCCCTCTGTGAGCTAAATATCTTGTCAAGCCTAAAGTTCTTCACAGTTGACAGAGAAACAACGGCACTTCCAGGGAACTATTAATGCAATTCCTGGCAGGTGTTTACATCAGACTGGGAATTAAGTGCTGAAAATGCCTATTTTCTTAACCAACTGGGGACGGATTCCTTGCTACTAAATCCTAATCCTGTGGCTGGAGTTCTCTATTACTGTGTACCTCAGCATATTCCAGTGTCCAGAGCGGGATCTGCTGAAGTATCTTGCAGGAATTCTTCCACTTTCCACAGTGACTAAGTACCTGCAGTGGTAATACGGGGTGGGGCGGGGGGGTTATGCATTTTGCCCTAGTGGGAAGCTGTGATGCTGCTAGGGCCTACACCCAGGCTGAGGATCCAAAAACTGCTGCTGGGTCTCCTAAGAGACACACAACCTTAGACTCCTTAGTTGATGATGGATACAATTTGATAAGAATAATCTTTTCCTTCTCCAGAATTATGAGAGGTCTTGGTTTTCCCATCAATGAATATCTGTAACTGGCCACTCAACCTTTGCTGTTTACAGGCAGCTGCATCATAGGAGCACCCTGTATTGCTGTCCCAACAACCTAGACTGATACACTGATATGACTGGGGGATGGGAGATAAAAGCAGGAGGAAAATATAGGAAATCTTTCCTAATGTAAAATATTTCGTTTTGACTAAAGAAAGTTCACAAAAGGGTCACTATCTGTATGAAGGTAAACCTTTTTACTCCTTGTATTTTACCACCTCTCTAACCACTAGTAATACACATAAAAGTCCATAAAATTGTCAATTTCAGTCTATTACAACCAAAGAAAAATGTATGAGATATTTGTCTTGGGAAATCAGTTTTCAGTCTGCTGTAACCTACTGTTTGTTACAAGTGGAATCCGGCGTTGCACACTCCTGTTATGAGTCCACAATATATGTGCGTGCTGCAGTCCAGCAAAATAAAAATAGCTGCAAGAGGCTGGAAAGAACTAATTGCCAGCAAAGTATAAGACATTTTTCTTTGTAGAGTGAGAATCACTATTCGCAATTAATTCTGAAATTATCAGAGCTTTAATTTCTCTGTTGGCGTCTCCACTTGCGCACAACTAATTTTGTTGCTGAAAAGACATTCTGTGGTCTGTAGTCACTTGCACAAAAGGACCCTCTAATTCTCTAGTGGTAAACGCTCTGGTGATATATTACAAAATCCATTTTTTATGGAAACTTAGAACTTGTTGGTTGTCCTCATATTAACAATACAAGAATTCATCACAGTGTAACACACCTTTCAGGCAGGTAGTCAGTCACCGTTGTTACCGTCACATTACTTGAAAGCATCTAAATGAGCATGGTTTATGCACTGCAAATGGGGACACAGGCCCTGCTACCAATTTTTAAACCATATTTTTTCTTTTAATATCACGTCAAAATGCTAAAGTGCAGAGGATGTTTATATAGTCACTATCCTTCTTTAGCATTAACAAGAACATTAAGAACTCACTTTTCCTTCTGCACAGATTCATGCACAGGCACGTGAAACGAAATGTGATCTTTCAGCTGCAAGAACAGTGTTGATGTATTTCCTGCTTAGATTCATCTTCCAGAGGCTGATAATACAAACTTTCTGTATATTGGGGAAAAAACCCATGTCTTTTTTGAGCAGAGGCTAAAACATCAAATGGAAAGAAGAGGATTTTAATCCAGATTTACAAGGGGAAATTGCCGTTGAGTAAAACTTGTGCAGCCTCTGGAATGAATTGTTTTTGTTGGAGACTAGCCATCCTTCTAGGTACCCGATGATACCACGACAATGAGTGTGATTAGAAGTATGATTAGAACCATCTATCAATATATTTTATAGACCAAAATCTCCTTTGTGTGCATTTGATTCATAGAGCCTAACTCCAAAGCCCTAACTCCCAAGTTACATTTAGACACCTACAAATTGGATGTCTGAGCTAATCATCCAGATTCTCTTTATACTCAGTGGGGAGAAATGGGTAATTCAGAGGGTAATTCAGATTCTTGTCATCTCCAAATGAGTATCTTAGGCAAGGTCTGGATGTGCCTAATTCTCTCCATCAATTAATAAAGGAGTGAGGTGATAGGTCAGACTTTGATATCAACACTAGAAACATGAAAAGCTAGGGCAAATAAATCCCACTTCATCTTAGTCTGGTTTGATATGGCACAGATGTGCAATCTTTAGCTTTCACATCCTGGTTTTCTGTACCCTGATAGCTGAGCTCAGGAACCACATAATGCCTCAGTGTACAGCAGCTGAAGACCTGTGACTATGCCATTTCTTCATCTTATTGTGTGCAGACAAATCCAGTAATCAGGAGAGGATTCTGCTAACACATTTCATATTCTCCTTCTCTGTAACAGGGATACATAATACCGTTCATACCCCTAAGACATTCCTGGAAGTGAGATGATGACTCTCAGTGGGTCTTCACACCCACCAGGTAAAGGAAGTTCAAACGGTAGTAACGACTACATTTTTGGAAGATGTTCAAGAAGGCACTGTGTTCAATGAGACAGGCAACGCATCAATATTCAGGCAAGGCAGTCACTGCATGGTAATCAAGACTGCGTTTTTTGGACAACTAATTAAGGTAGAGAGCTGTCTTTCCTGCTGCTGTTGGAAGACGGTCATTCCTTGCTCGTGCTGAGCAGGGTCCGAACAGCAGGCAGACCCATTCCACCTGAACACAGAGGCAACCACTACACTAAAGCTCTTCGTAACCGCCTCCCGCGCATTAGGAATGCAACACATCAGGCATCGCAGCATGCAGAACCACTCAGCTGGGGGATGGAATAACATTGCTGTTTTTAAAAACAGGACGCTGGCAGGTCTCCCAGGAGAGTTCTGACAGCCACCATCATTCATCTGCCTTTGCCACCTGCAACTGGTATTAACCATGAGGGAAAAAGTGTTCACACAGACTTAAACTTACTTAGATATTGCTGTGAGACAGAAACTGAGAATAAACAAGACCTGACACTGAGCAAACACCTATTTTTGGAGAACGAAACGAATCCTAAATCTGACACCAAATGACCACGACAAATGTTGTAAAATACATTTATTCATTGTGCGCATTGTGGCCAGACAGCTAATAAGAAACAGGACTCTGTTTAAACACACAAACCCTGAAACTGGAGGAGCCGTACACCTTATGTTGTACAGGAGTTATCTGCTGATTAACATCACGCAGGGTGAAATGGCAGGTCCGACAGCACCACATCCAAGGGTTTTGGGGGAGTAGCCTGTGGGAAGTCAGTGGCCTTCTAAAACACCTGTGTGAGCCTGTCTTCTTCACTCTTAAGAGTGTGACCAGTACCTCCTGAGCTACACAGGAGGGTCATTGTTTGTATCTTTCCCTATGGTCTCCGTATGCAGAAGGTGTTCAAAAAATGCGTCTCAGTATTTTAAACCCTCTGAGATTTATACCTACTGGATTTTATTCTAGGACCTCTTGAGAAGTAAACTGGTGAGAATAAACATCCTGTCTCAGGGAAATTGTGCTATCACTGCATATATTTAATATTTCTAGACTCCGAACTAGATGGATTCTAACATAAACTCCACTTTCAGGAGCCCATTCCCTGGGCAATTCAGATCAATGTCTTCGTAGTATACTGTCTTGTTAATTTTAGTCTTTTATAGTTAAAATGCAAAGCAGATTTTTTTTTTTTTTTAAATCGTATTTTCTAATTCATGTAGTTTTGGAACACTGTGAAGGAATTGTTCACAACAGATTTTTTTTTTAGGTTACTATTGCATTATTTTTATTGTAACAAAAATCATTACACAGTGGAATAAAAAAAATAATTAAGAATATGACTGAATGGACACTTAAAATACATCCCATTTTAGTCCTAAAAAAATGATTCAGGGTCTTTTTCTCATGGAAATTGAGACTTTATTTACTTTTATTTTAAGGAAAGCAGGAGGGAAGTTAAATGAACATTTTCCTACAAAGTGTGACACAATGGGTTCCCCTCCCCAGGGTGAAGAGCATAAAGATTTTCTTTTTCAGCCTGGGTGCATGCTCGTTCACTTATCTATGCAGCCACTATACTGTACTTGAATGTAAATCACTTGCAAAATGCCACGGCCAATTTCTCAGTTGCCTGTCTCCATAGTATGCCTGCGCATTATGTATTATATGGTTAATAGTGCATCGGCTCCCTTGTGGAAAATCAAGAAAGCTTCCATGTCCTCCTGAAATAAAATGTGGAATTATTTTATCCACGTCCAGCCAGGTCAGGCTGCAGCATGTTCTCGGGAGAAATTCCAGCTGAATTAAGGCAGCACTGTGCTGCATGCGGTGGATACAGAGGTACTCGAGGCAGCTCGAACGCAGGAGGTAGTACGGCTATATCAGCACGGTGCTCTCTGTAGACTAATTAGTCCTGCTAAGAAGCAGGATATAACGCTCCAAGCTAAATGCTTTGAGGTACTTCACAAGCGAGACGATACACATCTGCATGGTTCCTGCCTTCCCCTTGGGCTGTCCCTGAACCCTGCCGAGGAGACCTTCTGTCTGAAACCCAGGGACCTCTAACATTCACAAGCTGGAAAGCATAAGGGAATCTCCTTTATCAGGTTCCCACAGAGAAGCTCAGTGGTTTGCCCAAGACTGGACAGTAAGATGGGCTATCCTAGGGAGAGAGCCCAGGAAGGCCTGGGAGCTTGTTTCTCTTTCTCCAGTGCTATCTCAAGGCACAGGCCCCAGAGCTGGATGCCACCATGGTGTTCGCATAGCTGCACATGCATATGTGAGGTCTGAGACCATGGGGACACTTACACAAACTTTTAGCTCACTGCGGGAATACATACACTCCTTTCTGGGGGTCAGACATCATCCCTGAAATGGGAGAAAAATACTGGGAACAACCGGTAGCTCTGGGCACTGGGGCAGAATTGAATCATCCAGAATGCAAAACTACAGAAAGAACTGGCAGCATTTTAACCTACGAGACACACACAAAGTAAAGATGGTGAAGATGAAACTTAAAGAAGTGTTTTGCCCAGCATTGTACAAAGACAAATGGGAATGAAGGTGAAGAATAAGAATACCAGAGCTTACACCATGTTGCATTGTCCTCCAGATAGTCCTCTGGGAAGCAAGAGGGAAACAGATTCAGGGAACAGAAAAACAAAACAAAACAAAACAAAATAAACCACAGGTTATACCAAACAGGCAACCACAGAGAAGATAACGAGTCTTTATAAGCAGTTGATTTTAAATGAGAAATCTTAGATCATGCTCTACAGAAGCATCTGACCTCAGTGGTTAAAATTATTTAGCTTCTGACAATATTTATCTTAGTGAACTCCAGATGCAATTGCTCGATGCCTAGCCTAAGGTTGTTATTTTTTAGCACTTTGTAGTAGAGGGACAGGGAATAATTTCTCTGAGCTGTTTAAATGTATACTTTCGGTTGAGATGAATCATGCTTTACAAATATTTGACCTCAGTTCAGTTGCCTAAACCTATGTTTAGACAACTGAACAAAGACCTGTATTTCTCTCTGTTAACAGTAAAAACTACAATCATCTAGACTTCAGATTTAGATAGCTGGTTATCAGTATCTATACTATGGATCTCTGTATTGAATCAGGAAAGTCCTCATTTTTGCTTCTGTTACAGTCAGCAGAGAAATAGAATGGAATCCAGCTACGTAAATATGGGCATAGAAAATGAATTTAGTAGCTCTGAGGTATTCCATCTTACTTCCAGCCAGGTCTCCTGCAACTTTGTTTTCACATTTGGACATCTTAGGCATCTCAAATAGCATTAGGTGACTATGTTTATGTAGCTGAATTCCACACAGAGGGACCTGCAGAGAAAAGCTGGGGCTCAGTTCTGTTCTCCCTCTTTGATGCCGCATAGCAGGCATCCTCTAGGGTGTCCTACCTGGCCCTCAACTGCCAGTCCAGGAAGGCATGGGCATCCCAAAGGGTTGTCCTATCTGCCAACTCAACTAGATGTCTAAGATACTCCGAGGCCTCTCAGTGTTGCATAACTATATGTGGATATCTCGGTTGAGCTTTTCATTTCCCAGTCTGTGAGAGGTGTCTGTGGGTGAATCATTCTCCAAAGATGTGTCTCTCTCCATTGACTTCAGAAAGAGCCTGACTTTTAGGCCCTGTGCTGTGAAGATGTGATTGAATTGCCTGAGCGTAGGTATCTTGAATTGCTTGAGATGCTGCAGTGTATTCTACCTGGCTCCCCACTGCTGCTCCAGAGTTATATTGGTCTCCTCTAGTCCTGTGCCATATCTGCCAGTCCCACGTTTCAGATACTCTGGGGCGTCTCAGATGGTGCTTTACATCTCTGCTTAGACGGCTCTCGCAAGTTCGATGTAACTTCCTAAATACATCTGATGCCTTTTAAACCTTCTGTACCACCGCTTTTGTGGGATATTTATTTATTTATTTTTATTCTTCACATTTCTTGCAAGTTATTTTGATCTATTTCTTGTTTATTAAGCCTTACTGGTTGCAGCTATGGCAATAACACAGGGAAACTGCTCTCCTTGGAATGGAATAGCCGGATTAATCACACAAGTTCAGGCGAGGATGAAGGAGCACTTTCTCAGAAGGGTTCAGTGCCCGGTGATTTCAATGTAGGCTTCTTATGAGGGCTGCTTTGTGCGATTTACCTGGTAAAATATGCTCACCTGAATTAAGCTTATAAATATGAGCAGGTTATGAGGGATATGAGCAGGAGTTAAAAAAATGGTTCAGATATGCTACATGTTCGTATAAGATTGAGATGCAGAAGAAATATTTTCTAAACTTGTTCTCTTCTGAGGACATGCTGTCAAAGACAGATAAAAGCAAAACTGTTTGTCATTTCTTTTGAGGCTTACATAGCTGCATGTTTGGACTTTGCAATGACAGTTTAAAGTTAAGTGGTCTGACAGTGTTTTATGAATACAAACTCCAGAACAGACTTCTAAAAGCGCTAATGTAAGACTGAACAGTCAGCTGACTCACAAGGAAAGATTTGTTTCTTGTATCCATAATAATCAAAAGGGGCTTTAACTGTTTGGTGCTACTATCAAAATACTAATATTGCTGTACAGTTGTATCAAGCAAGCAATAGAAGGCGATCTGCGTGCAGACTGGAAAACTGCTGTGAGTGGGATTCTCCTTGTGTCCTGTTAGCGTTGCAAAGGTTAGGAGGATCTGACTGAAGCTTGTCCTCCAGGCTCTGTCGGTGGTTAATGAAGAGAGATACGTGATTCAGAGAATGATTCAGCACATTAAACGCTAAGGATCTAATGTAGGCAGGCTGAATGGTGTCCCCGCGAGGCAGGAGTGCAGCACTTATATCCTTCTGGATAAAATTACCCACGTTGGTGTGAGATGCAGGCAGTGACCTTTCCCAAGTGCTGCTAAGGGATTACAACTCTGAAACAAGGCCTTCTGCCCTAATCCAAGTAAACAGCCTTTCTTTGCTCCAGCTGAGGTCAGTGGCCATCTCTAACTCGAGGGATTGTTGGTCTCAACCCAAAAGGAGATAACATGTGCACCACTGCCATTTGGAGATGGATTTGATACCAACACTCGTTTTCAACAGGCCATGAATCATTTTTGATATCACCAGAAAGAAAAACAAATAGGTATTTGGCTTGAACACTTTTTAAAGTAAGAGAAGCAATGCTAAGCTCTTTGGTTTTTTTCTGAAATAATGTGTGAACAAACCTAGTTAAATCATACGGAGACAAGTTCCCTTTTGAAAGTCTCTAAGTTATTATCAGTTATAAAAGATTATCTGCATTGTCAATTTTCATTAGCTACAGTCTTTAAAGGCCAGCAGCATATGACACGTCTCTGCTGTATTCGGGGTGCTGCTTAGTATTTTGGAAGCTTGAAGTTTAGAAAAGATATTAATGTGTTTAAAAGTATTCTCCTTATGTGAATACAGAATGTTTCTTAAATCTGTCTTTTTCATTGCACAAATTCTTGAACTATCCTTACAACATAAGAGTAATCGAAGCTGAACTGTGCTACCAGCATTCCTTTTTATGTGCTCCCTCCCACTTCCTCTGTTTGCAGCCTTCAGCTTTGTCCGGAGCATGATGGAAACCTACAGGCTTTGGTGACCTTTCACTTTATCTTGACCAATTCTAGATCGAGATCCAAGCCTCTGCACTGAGCAATACACAAGGGCTGGTTCTTTCAATCTAAAGTGAAAGGGTAAAATTAAGAACCTGTCAGATATGGATTGAGCATTACCAGCTAGATTTTTACCCTGAGATCCTACACAGGGTTATGGATCTGCTATGGTAGAAAGACCGAAGTCTACAATAGAGGTAAACACCTTATTTTCTGCTTCTCCTTTTAGGATAACCAGGAGAGCAGAGAACTGATAAACATTGCTTTTTGCTGCAGGGTAACTCTATGTCCTGACTAGAAATGTCATGGTATTTTTTTTCAGTTGAATTGCAATGCAGATTGACAGAATACAGTACATAGATAGAATACAGAATAGATAGAAGCAACTGGAAAGACTTGGCACTGTGGAAGACTACAGTGATCGACAAAGGAATTTGCTGAACGGTGGTGTCAGGGAGATACCCAGGTCCTTGTCGGAATTAGTATATTTGGGTTCCTGCTCAGCGATTTAAGCTGCATATCGCAGAAACCTCTAGACATTTTAGGCTCACACTCAGAACCGTAGCAAGATATTTTGGTGCCCTGGTGCAGCCAGCCCCTGCCTGGTGCCCAGCGGGAGCGCAGCTCACCAAAAAGTCATACTCCCAAATAACGGGGGCTGTTTCCAGCTGGGCGCTCCTCTCCCCTTACTCTTGCTCCGGCCCTGGGCACGACTCTCTTCGGCAAGACGGACCAGTGCTGGGCAAGTGTTCAGCAATAAGCTCAGCAAGCGGAGGGTATGAGATACTGTCTGGTTTAATTCAGGTGCTTTACAACTCTTTAATTTTGCTCATTGGCTTTACCTCGAGATGATTGCTGAGACAGTATTAGCAGCTATAATAATTAGCCCCCTGTAAATCTATAGATGTATAAATAGCAGGAACATCGAAGTCTGAAATGTGAATCCAATGACTGGTAGTAAAGGAAATAATCTTATGCTAAAATCTTGTTTTCAAAATGATTGAATAAATAAAGCAAGATTAATGATCATTGAAGTTTTAGATCATTGAAGTTTTAGCTGATAAAAGTAAATTTTTGAGACGGATGGAAATAAAACAGTGGTAATTTTATAATTCAGTAAAGAAGTAGAACAAATTAATGTGCCTTTGCAAGTGTATATGTTCAAGAACTAGCTGCTAAAAATTGCCTTAATACATAATACCAGTTTTAAACAAATAGAAATGCCATAAAATAGTGCTGTAAATCACTTTTCAAAGAGAATTTATATTGCAAAGTACCTGTTGTGGCTCATCTGCAGGAAAGTTTATTCTCTTCTAACATTTCTAATACATAAAAAATGAGTCATATTGTTCTCCTGCAATGCAATTCTGTACCATTTGCAATGGAGAAAAAAAGATTTACGGAATGCTAGAACAGCTGGCATAGAAAATGTAGAGTCATTATGAAATTATTAAAAAAAGTTGTGAGAAGATTACCAGTCCTCTGCTATATTATCGAGCCATTTCTACTAATTCGAAATTGGAATATATTTCGCCTTACCAGCCTATCCAAACTTGTGCCAGCAGCAGTTGTAGGTCGTTCCTCTGGGTTATATGGTCTAAACCGGGTATTGAAGTTTTCAGGGACAGAACGGGAAGATCTCAGGGCAGGTGCTGGTTTAGGTTGGCCACATCCTTGGAAAACCTGAAAAAGACATTGTAGATTATATGAAAATCATTAAAAAAGGGAAGCTGGCATTTTATAGCCTCTTTATTCTCTCTTTCATACATTTGGAACCAGCTTTGATTGACATTTTGATAATAGTGAATTGAACACTCGCCCTGCATTAAAACTCAGATTAATAATTAAGCATTATTACTCAGTGAAGGTATAAAAACATATAGAGACCTTAAAACCCCCTTAATTTAGGAAGGTGATTATTGTAAGAAGTTAATATCTGAAAGCATTTTAATTGCTGTCTTTCCAGGAAGAGAAATGAGCAAAAAGAGGTCCTTTGTGGCAGGACTCAGTTGATAATTGTTTTAGTTTTTGTTAAAATGTGGTATTTACCCAGAATCACAGCTCATTCATAATCCCTACCCACAGTTCTTCCTACCTTGTAATTTTGTTTGTAGTCTCAGAGAAAAGGTCAATGATGAACTAGTCTTATAACTGGATTACTTTCTTATTCCCTGCCAATCTCTCCCTAGAAGAGGGGTGAGGCATATAAAGTGGGCAATAGTGGGAATTATTTTCTGCGACTGTGTTTGTTTTCTAGGTATAAAATATAATGTTCAGGGTTATGAAATTTTTCATATGCTTCCATTTGGAAAAAAGTTTCAGTAGCATTTATCTTGTAGGTACTAAAGGACACGGAGGACACTTTTGACTACTCGATATGAAGTATATATCCCAGAGGAACTCTCACAGAAGTTGCTTGGCTGAAAGAAGGTAGAATATTCAGAGAGTTAAATTTTCCAAGTGCTCTGATGAAGTAGGATCCTAGTGTTTGCCTCCATACCAACTTTTTCTGTTCTGGAATCATCTTTCTTTTCTTGTGCTCATCGCATTTTGGCTCTTTCAACATTTTGCCTCCATTCAGAAGAAAAATAAAAAAGTCAGAATTTATTTAAGGTATATTTTACAAAACCCTAATGCCAGAAACAAACTGTCTGTCTGAATGAGCTTTGTGGGGGTGAAAACTCTCATGCAGTTGCTGTGTTTTGTTTGTAGGACCGGATTATTCCTTTTTGTGTGGCAGATAAAATAATAGCTATGTTGTGAGCCAGTGATCAAAAAGACTCATTTCACTTTTAGACTTTTAGATTTTCTGCCTTGAGTGGTTCTCTCTGAAGTAGCCATGGATGTTGGGACTTTTGTTGCTTTCAGGATACATTACAATTGGCTCCTAGCTAGGTTTCCTGATGTTATATTTAGAGGTCCCAAATGATTCAGAATTTGCTAAAAGAAATGGATTCATACTAAATTTATGTCCAATCATCACGTCTGCTTTGGCTCCAAGTCCAGCAAGTCAGCTGTTGTATGGCCATTGGGATTTTTAATTTAAGAGTAGAATACTGCTTGGTCTGGTTTGAGAATATCTGTAAGATTTTTGAAATAGTTTCTAGCCTCCCTAGTCATGAGGACTATTGGACAATAAATTAATTTAATCAAGCAGGAAAGATTATCTTAGCTTGTAAAATTCTAAATTTTTCAGCAGGAAAGAATTCAATTAGAGATTAATGTTCAGGATTTATACACGATTGTGTATGATACTGTACAATTTAAAGGGCCAAATATATATCTGTCAGGGGCATCAGTTATACTTACAAAATTTTACTCATATTTCTTCTGACTGAAGATAAACTATGTGCAGAAAACGTAACCCTTTATTTAGATATCTATGAAGTCCCATTAAGCCAATTAAGTAATCAGGTATTTTCTTACAAAAACAAGTGACAATTATCCAAAACAAGCAACTTGGCTTTCAAGGGAAAGTGAGGGCACTGAATCTTCTTAAATTTCAAAGTGTGTGACTGTTAGGCTGCTTGTATGACCATGTGGAGTAACTGTGAGTCTACGTAATCTATCTTTAATTTTTCTTATGACATACTGAAAAAAACCCAACGTAGACTTTGTGGCATTTAGCTTCATACAAATAGTTGTAGCAAGCAGTTTTGTATGAACAAATTTACATACAGCCAGACAATAATAGAGAAGGAAATTAGATAGCGATTTTTACATCACAGAAGAAGAAATAATTTACTTTGTAAATGACCTAGCAAAAATGCAGTAAGGATACAATATTCAGTAACTAAATTTTGAGTGCAAAAGCGACATTTTCTAACTCGTGTCCAGCTATTAACTGACAGAAGAGAAAGTGTAAAGCTGGTACCTGAAATTAACAAATGCTTCCTAAGAAGCGGCTTTCAGAAATACTTTCTTCACAATGCTGCTCAGAGATACTGAGCAATTTCTGGAAACATATTCACATGTTTCATTATGCATGCTGTGAATTGGCAGCCTAAATCCACTCTTTTAAAAAAATTGCACTTTATATATGATTGGTATAGCCTGTCTCATCTGAATTTAGAGAAAGGATTCCATTTGAAATTAAGAAACCTAAATTTAGGCGTGGACGCGTAGGTGTCTATATTTAAGCTAAACATCTAAGCTCCCATTTTAGACAGTGGAGATCAAAAGCTCCCTTCAGTTGCTCTCACATCAGTATTTATAATAGTTTGTGATGTCCTGAGATACCCGAAACATCTGTAAGACTGTATTAACTCAAGACCATTCCCCACTGAACTGCAGCTAAAGCTCAAATGGGATATCCTAGGGTGTCACAAAGAGCACCAGACCTCTAAGGTCAGGGATATGAACGAATCCATGAGATAAGTCAACGGAGCCAGTAAAGAATTACACCTCTGGAGCTGACTAAATGGAGGTATCTACTTCAGGACTAGGAAGTAGATACTGTAAAGAAAGAGTCCTTTTCCCAGGAGAACTCAAGGTTTTGAATCCCAGCAGATAGAATTTGTTCTCTCTGAAGCCTTGAGTCATACTGTTATTTAGACATGTGCTAGTGCTCAGTGTTTCCTATTGAGTGTCTCTATATGACTCTGCTCCACTGACTCTCTCATCTTCAGATAGAATAGCATTGATTTTTTCCTGAAGTGCCATTATATTTTTCCTGCACAGGGCTCTGGAAAGAACACGGATAAATGAAGAGGTTTTGTTAATGTGAAACTCGGGGGCTATTTTAAGAAGAACCTTGGATGTAGTTTTATGAAGATTTCCTCCTTATAAATAATACATAGGTAGTCTGCTATGTCATGGAGCTCATTCATCTTTTTAGCTGAAGTAATTGCTGAAAAGGAACATATATCTATAGGTTAAAATGGCACATCCATCAGCTCAGACAAAAGTAGATTTAAGACTTACTAATGGGAGACTCAGTTATGGGATAGCCTTTATGAAAGTGGAAAAATCTTGGCATGGCAGTCAAATGACACTTACAGCAGCTGAACATATCTGTACAGAAACAGACTGTTTAAAATGCAGAAAATAGTCCAGTACATCGTATTTTGAGTAGCAATGAAGACAAAAGTACGCTGATGCAACCAGATTAGGAATTGTTTCAATTTTGAAGAAAAATGGATGTTATAACATCTTTTCTGCTGTTTTTTGAGTTTTTCTCCACTTCTTGTGAACGAGCAATCTCTGCAGATGTCAACTAGTAAACATTCATATTGCTAAAATGGAACAGATGTAGGATTTACTCTTTGACTTGAAGTAGGAATCAAAGGTAATGGTACTGACACCCTTGTGGGAAGATTGTGAAAGATCCAAAATATATTTGTTTTGGCCAGGATTGAAATAAGCATTTATATGTTACGACTCTCTGAATACGACTCCCTGAATTACCTCAGGGAGGATGAGAATAAGAATAAGGTAAATGTGTGTTATGACTAAGTCTTGGATATGAACTGAGCCATGGGAAACAATATACAGAATACGAAACTTTTACCTGAGAAATAATCAAGCTGTTGCTGAGCACTGAGTTTGGCAGTATAATGTTCAAACACCAAAGAGTCATCCCTGGTGAATAACAAAGAGATTTCAATAATGAAGATAACATGTCTCAGACATTATCAGGAGAAACCCAAGGTAAATCTTTTGCAACCCGACTTCTACCAGAGGGAACACTTCTACTTCAGATAACACCGCTGAAGTCTGGGTAGACCCAGCTTGCAAAGCCTACACTTAAAAAGCGCTGATGTTTTGGGAGGCATCTCAGGCAGTCCAGACTGATTGGTTTTGCACTTTGTGTGGTTTGGTTTGCAGAAGGTACTCTGTCAGAATGGCTGCAGGTGTTAGATGATGAAGCTATGGAAGCTGGTCTTGATGATCTTCGGTCCTTACATTTTTTTGGAGAAGGGAAACTCAGGTCTGATTCAGAGCACGTAGATTCCTCTAGCAGAAAGGCGTTGGGGTCTGACTTTCTAGACCATTGCTCCTTTTTGAAAAGCGTCTCCAGATATTGCATCTGTCAGGAATGTGACTTTCCCCGAGGCAAAATAAGGACCCCGTGTGGCTGTTGTTCAGGGACATGACAGCCACACAAGGTGAGCAAGCATATGAAGCTTCGAGATTTGTGGTCAGACTTTCTAGACAGCCAGTAATGAATATAGACTGCAGTGAAATATCAAGAAAACAGGGAAAGATTCCAGCCTCAGGTTGAACTGGAGGATCTAAACCTAGTAGTAGTACCTGGTTAATGTGAACTGTGCTAAAAGAATCAACCACAATCAGTACACATACAAGAAAAGTTAATGGCCTGGGAACAGAGACGCTCCATTTTATGCAGTGACAGGGGCTGGATATGGCTGCGTCTGTACGTCCTTGGCTGGAAGTACAAAGATAGAAGAGGTACATGTGGCACCTCTATAATTCTCTGTCTCGATATTGATGTGCACCCTTCAAGAGCGGAAGACAGAGGGTTTGTGTGTCCTAAGGAACTGAAAGACAAGATGTGAACTCAAGCAATAAGCCCTGACTGTCTGCACTGATTAATTGTTAACTCATTGGCTTTTTCTTGGACTGCTCCAACTTTCTCTTTGCAGAATGAAACGGCTCCAGAGGAAGTAGCTTTCAGCAGTATAGAAATGAATCAGGCTGTGACTCTTTGGCCTCAAGATCAGGCACTGGTCCTTGTCCCCCTTTTATTTATTAGTATAACTGTAACCATAAAGACTATTTCTCAGAAGAATAGTGCTGAATAGGAGGTGCATATTTATAGGAAAAAGATATTGGACAAAACCTTCAGTGCTACATCAAGTGAAGAATGGAGGGACAAACCATAAAAGTAGAGACTTAAGAAGTTCACGATGTATTTTTCTGGTGATGTCTAAAACAGAAAACTTCATAATTCACATAAAAGCGTGCGTTCTTACTTATTTTTATACACTTATTATGTTGGAAACCGTACATCGTTGCTCACTTAATTTTGCCTCCATATGCGCAGTAATGTAGAGTCAATGTGTTATATCAAACATACTTCTATTTTTCTCAAATAAATGTCAATATATAATTGCAGCTGGTATAATACCAAACATCATTTTGTGATACAAAGACAAATTGATAGTGCAATTTAATACAAAAGACTTTTGGAATAGGGCAATTTTATATAAATTTTTGAAACAGGAGAGGGATGGACTTTGGATTAGATGAACTCTTGAGTCTTCTCCTGCAAGGAGGATGAGATTAGTGAGAGGTCCTTAAGAAAGAAACTGTTCATTTTCATTCGTTCCATTCCTTTTAAAAGCGAAACAACATTATACAAAATGTGCCAAAATTATTCTGAATACAGCAGAGAGCCTCCTCCCAGACGTGAGCCAGATTTTTAGGTAGAAAAAGCTGTATGTCAGTGGTGAAGAATAATCTATGTGTATGTGGGTGTTGCAGGCATACCATTATTAGTGCATCATCATTTTCTCATTGTAAAAATGCACTGACTGACTTGTGGAAAAATAGCTGTGATTCCTAGTCACCACATTTTCGGTGGGTACAGTCAAATGCAAGATACAAAGTCTTTGGAAGAAAGAGAAAATAGTGTGATTTTGGCACCCTGCCTGAAGCTTTCTGAGCAGTGTCTCAGAATAATCGACAAGTGTGGCTTTTCTCCTACATTAGGTCTGCAATTGCATTCCATGCACCCCATTACATCCGGCAAGGTATCTGTCATTTTCACTGAAGCTCTAAGCGGTCAGTATGTATAAGGGGGAAAAATTAGACGACAGATGACTGATTCGAAGTCCGCTCATATATCATCTCTACAGATCTGACATGACATAGGAGAACACAGCACCAAACCCAAAGTCTTTGCCTTCTTATACTTGTCTTTAAGAATAAAGCATTTCCATGTGTTAGGACCTGAAAAAAAGATGGATATAACCTAGGAAAACAAGGGAATCATGTTTCAGGAGAGTAATAGTCTACACAGACATACACAAAAGCTCCTCAAGGGTGGACAGCTCTGTTGTCTATGAAAAGATAATAAAATAAATTTCACTGTCATAATTTGGTTTCTATTTCTCAATATTTTAAAAAATATTGGCTAAGGTTTCTCTTAGAAGGAAAACTTTACATTGCAAATGGAATTGTGGTGATTTATTAATCTTCAGAGCAAGTAAAATATTTCTGAGGGACAGGAGAATCAGTCTCCTCTCCTACAAATGAGTCGTGAGATGAGCTTGTGCCAAGGTGATGTCATTGGACTCTGGCAGGGGATGCAGCTTCCTGACTAATGTAAAAACTGTGAGAACCGAGCAAGTAAAAAGGAAAATGAAATACACCCGAGCCTTGGGTGAGTTTTCAGTGAAAATATTTTGTCTTTCTTTTTTTGAGGTAAGGGCTGAGTTTGCTGAAGCTAGCTTTTAATTCCCAAAATATTTGAGAGAATTTGGCTGTTAAACGCCTTGATCGCTGCTGCCAGAACAAAGTCTCATCTCACAGGATGTAGACTGCTTTTAAAATCCGAGTAACTTCATGTAGGTTGAAAGTAAAAAGCATCTTGAAGGAAATCTTTAGCAACCTGCAGCGCTGGGGCCATAAAAAACATCTAATTTTGGGTTGGCAGGAAGAATATTAACCTCAGCCTCCTGCCTTTTGTCCTCACATTTTTCCCAGCTGTGGCAGCTTCTTTCCAAGCAATGGAAATTCACTGGCTCAGATGGCAGTCTAGCCAGCACCTGACTGTCTACTGGGAGATCAATGGAAGGTAGAAACTTCTAATGCAGAGAACCTGGCAAACTGTTGACTTTAGATTCTGAGCCGCAGTGCACTGATGAATATTATGGAAAAGCCATTAATTGTGGACTATTGGCTCAACAGCACCTGCTACTGAATTCAAAGGATCTTATTAACATTGGGTTCAGAGGTGGTGGTGACCCGTGTATACACACACACACACAAAATGGAAAAGAGGAAGCTGGTATCATTAACTCTGTTTATCTTCATGTCAGAATCCAGACGAAACTCTATCAAACTGAGGTCTAGTAATCGGAGACTGTCCAATGTAATGATATTTCCCTTGAGTGGCTATTAAAGGAGGTTAAAGGGAACATTTTGTGTATTCACCTCAAACACGTTGTACTTCAGTCTGACCTAGACAGATCAAAATGTGTTTGGAAGTTAATATGGAGAATCACAGATGAGACACAGGCAGAAGTTACCAAAGGTGCTCTGCACGATATCGCTTACAGAGTTACCGCTAATTTTCAGCACTCTGTTTTCCTTAAATCTTACATCTTTAAATCTTAAATCTCTTACAGCTATTAATTTGGAGTTTACTAAACAGTGCCTTTCTCCCTGCCACTCCCTTTTGAAAACTTCTAGCTTGTTTCACTACGTGAAGGATTCAAAGGCAGCCTGGTGAACCGTTGAACAAGCAAAAAGCAATTCCTAGTGGTCTGGATAATCTTTCTTAAAGTCTGGACAGAAAAATGGTGTGTGAATGTCACCTGCTTGTGACATTCAGCAACAGAGAAGGCGCGACTCACACAGTACCTTTGCCGACACCTGCATGCTGTTTTCTTGCATGTTCATGATGGCTTCGGAAATCTTGACATCAATAGGATCCATGACTGATTCAATGTTGAATGGTCCCTCTAATCTCTCCGCTACCAGAAGCATAGCATCTGTTAAAACACAAAGGAGCCATTCCCTTAAAGAAGGGATACTTTTGGGTGCCTCAGACAGACCAGCATTGCCAGCCAGAGGTGTGGGTATTGAGTCCTCCCATGGGGACACATGGCACCAGGACCGTGAAGCCTGCAGTGCAGTTTCCCGGCTGTCAAAAATATCTTCCCCTACCACTGCCACTGCAGAAACAGGAATAAAGGCTGTAAAAGTTGGATTAATAATAGTTGCCATAGCATTATCGAGCTTGGGGTAAAATTATTTTACACAGCGTCACACCACTCGAAGCAGCCAGTGCTCTGGAGCGTGCTTATGTGCTTCCCAAGAAAAAGCAGGGTGATAGAAATGAATCCCTGGGGTATGTTCTTAGAGTTTGTGTGAAATGATGAAAACTTTGATATGATATATCAGGGTGTTATAATTAAAGCAGCTGTTCTTTCTGACCTTAATGATCTCATTTTCTTGCAATATGAACAGCAGATGAATATTGGATTTCTGCCATAGCGTATAGGTATAAACCATGTTTGCCTTGCTGCATTTTCAAAACATGGTAGAAAGTTGTATGCAGAAAAATATATTCTTTGTATGTTTTGGATTTTAAAAACAGTCGCTTGCTTAATTTCCATTAGAGCCCCTCTCCAAAATAATTTTATCTTTTTGTGTTCATTGACAGGAAAAAAACAAGCAACTGAATAGAAATTAGCCGTACAGCACATATGTTTGTCTACGCACAGACACAGATTCATCACAGTGTCTATGTCAATAGCCATGTGATAAACTGGATTTATACCATACTTTTGAACACCATATTTGATGCTTCTCTCATATGTTGTAATTTAAAATTTTCAGCATCTAATTACCTTTGAACAGATGCCACTTGCAATTTTAATATGCTAAACAAAAATCGCCACATGCTCTTTTCTTTATCCCTTGGACTTAGGCTCCAAAAGATATTAATCGGGCTTCCATCAAAACAGACCCCATGGATGCTTTGCTGTTGTAAGCATGAGTCCCACGGCAGCTATGTGGAGAAGGCATGGAGCTCCCCATAGCCTTGACGACACTTGTCTGGGTAGTCCCAGGACTTCTTTCCAGCCTGCGTGGCCATCTTCTCCCTCCCCACAGGAGCACGCGTGCATGGATGTGTGGGAAGAAGAGGCTGGTGTCTCACCCTAACAGTTGAGAGACAGACACCTGTGCCACAGCCTGACCCTGGAGGCGACAAGATGTTGTTATATGCAGTCAGCGCATGCTTAAAAATCCCACTGAAAGCGAAATCACTTGCTATGTAGTACCACCGCAGCACTTTTGCAAATTCAGGTCTAATATTTCGCAGTACTTTTAGGCTGGAAGGAATGTAATGCCAGTTATTTGGAGCGGGGTGCATAGCACTTGCTGCTAACTGTGAGAAATGGTGAGACAAACGGAATTCAGTCACAAACAGAGGTATTATTTTGGCTGTACATTATTTTAAAATTCTTTAGTTTAAAGCCTTTCTAGTGGGAAACTCAGTGAAAACAGCACCTAGCTCTGATAAAGGCAACAAAACAGTTTTCATACACAGACACAGATACACACACACACATATGCACACGTACACGCACACACTTAAAGTTAGCAATTTTTCCACATGCAAAGAGGATTTGTAAGTGTGGTCTAGCATAAAGGATTTTCTTCCTCACAGGTTTGGAATGACTTGTGTAACACGTTTATGCCTTTGCGCTTTGTGAGTAACGGGCTCAGCCTAAATCCCAGCTGCCACAAGGAGTACTAAGCAGCTTTAGGGCACAGGTCTTGGTGGATGGATTTTGGTGGTTTAGTTCAGGTTAGGGTTGAGATTTGGGTTAATGCATAAAACAGTCACGAGTTGTTTTTTTTTTTTTTTATGGTAGAAGTAGCCCACAGCTTAAGTTAATGACAGGGTACCTCCTTGTATGAGCACACTTTAGTTTGGGAACTAGCAGGTTGGACAAGTCTAGTGCTAAGCTCAAGTACATGTTTGGGATAATGGACTGTGTTGGAGTTTGGTAAATAGGTAGTTGCTGGAGACCCTTCATGAGAATGGCTTGAGTTCGCTTGCCATTTCTTCTGATGGCATGGGGTGCTAGTTCTGAATTAAATCTTGAAGTGGGATCTAGGTGGCACGTGACAAGTGCATCATCCTTAACTGAAAGACAACCACAGCTTTAATTGTAAGAACAGCCTTTCCTCAAGCAAAGGACCTTCAACTTCAAAATTAATAGTTCTAGGATTTAAAGATCTGTTCCTGGCTTAGACAGTTTGTATCTTTAGAAAAAAACATCTTCTAGTTCATCAGCTCCTATTTTCTGAACCTTAACCCTATCCATAGGCTTAGTCTTTCCTTAGTTTTTGCACTGGAAGTGGGCAGAGGCTGGGAAATGTGGGTAATTCCTGGATGCCAAAGATCTCTGTGAGCTTTTTTGCTATGTTGAGCTTCCTTCTTTCATATAGTATGGTATAGGTCTGATGGTGGGTTCATGAGCTTGGGTTCAAGTTAAGGTGAGAGTCAAGTTTATGTTTCAGTCACATAGGCTACAGCTTTATGCTAAAAACAAAAAAAAATGGGAAAGAAAAGAAAAATAACAGAGAGCAAAATCAAGCAGTAGATCCCAGATTGTCCATATTCTTTAATTGCCATCTCCTCTCTGGCTTGGAATGACTCTGGACCACTCCAGGCAGCTATTCACAACACAACTCTGCGGAGAAGCTAGCCTGAAGCACTAAGGCTGTGAGCCAACAGTATCACTTGACCGTGGAGCCCAGCAATCTTTTATTTAGTTAGCATTGTAGGGATATGGCTAGGGACCAATGGCTTAAGGGAAAATTTTAACTTGAAATATCCACACCTTTACTGATGACAGGTACATCTTTATATTAGCAGTCTGTATTTTTATTTTGGAGTTAGAATGTGGGACAAGACTAGTGTTATACTAGAGGCCTATACAGGGATGTATCTGAAGAGGCGGAGGCTGAGAAATGGATTAAATGCTGGGATGGGAGAGCCTTGAAGGGTTAAGTTAAAACAAATTCCTCCTGCAACATTATTTCTGAGGCTAACACAAGTTGTGCTTCCAGTTAAGGCTCATTCAGGGCTCAGCTCAGACTAGAAGTCTTGGGCAATTGCACAGTTCAGATGAGCTCCTACACAAACGGAAAACTAATGTTGTTTGAGGACACACTTTATCTTCTTCAGTTTCAGCAGGTGTGTGGGGCCATGGCTGATTTAGCAGTGACTGGACTGCTGGGTTACTCCTGCGTCCTTCTGGTAGGAGTACCACAAGCTCAGTAAAGCCAAAGAGGATGAGCAAGCGCCACTTCTGTGAACTCCAAAATGATTTTCTTAGCCTCTGCCTGACGGAGCTCTTTCTTCTCCCCTTTCTCTAACCATTATGTTGTCCCTAATACTATGTCAAACCTATCCAGATGATATCTGACAGCCCTAGACCGAGAGAAGCCTTGAAGAGCAAGGCAGCCATATTATTGTAAGTGTGCAGGCCCCTTGGGAACGTAATCGCTACTGTAGTTGACTAGCTTCTATCTACTGATTTTTTGAGGTAGCCCTCAGATTAAAATTCAGACTGAATTTCCACTCCTTAACATTGAACTCTAGAATAAAACAACCCACAGTGTGTTGTCTTAAGGTGAATTCCTGCCTTGGAAAACCTTCCCTCAGCTCAGTAGGTTGCATCCTCTTGTTTGCCGACCCTAACCCTCACTCCAGTGCTAAACCCTATTCACTCTCACAATTCTACATGAACATATACAATATATACACAGCAGGTATCCTATGCAATTGAATGACATAAAAGCTGTTAGGTTGAAAGTAGTGAAAATCAGATGAAATTTAATGTTATGAGATTTATGACAGGGCAGTCACAGTGACGTAATGGTCCTTCCCAGGCTGTAGCCCTTCAAATCTATAATCATGTAACAGCAAATACAACACTCTGTTGTCCCAAGTCTCCTTTTTTCTCCTAAAATGTTGTGAATGTTATTACAGGAGAATCTGGAAAGCTTTCAAAATGAAGTTAAGAAAATCTATATGCCTCAGTCTTGAACTCATAATTCTCAAGAACAAACCCTGGAACTCAAAGAAAGCCTAATTCAGTTCAGTGGGACTCTGTGTGGGTTTAATAATTTCTCAGTCAGCTCAGTCAGGTATTGGGAGCTTAATTATTGTTCGTGCTATAAAAACCTGAAAACTAGTTTTGATTAATTGACTACCTGTTTTTTATGTTGTTGGTACACTTGAACTGTATTGTTCAATTATATATATGTTCTTTATTTTTGCCTCTTTTACATCTTTCAAAATCTGCTTTGCTTGGGCTAAGTACATGTTTTCCCTCTGCATATGCGGCAGCACTTGGCAAAAAGCTGGCATCTAATAGACAGGTGAGTGGATCAAGAACTCAGTTTAGGTAAGTCATTCTTGCGTTGCGGGTTTGTTAGTGACTCGGAAACAATAAACATGACTAATTGCTCACTTGAGGACACAGGCTTGCGAAACAGTCCTGAGAAAGTGCAGAGCATATGGCACACTAGGTTCAGTTGTCAGTGCCACTGCTCTCGACCTCTCCTGCTAGAGGCGTGTTGTTCAAAACAGGAGTGGGGACCTTTCTGATGCAGTAAAAAGCCCAGGTCTCCTGGAGCCTCACGATGTAGTCCCAGGGGCCCCAAAATGTCTCTGCTGGCTGAGCGCAGCAGCTCTGTTTAACTGTTTTATATTCCCTTATCCAAGCAAAGAAATACCATAGATATTTGACAGTGGATCTTAGAAGGACATTTTTTCATTTTAAGCAACGTATAAGAAAGAGAACCTGCGGAAATTTTAGGTTTATTTCACAGATTATTATTTTTTTTAAGTTTTATGGGTGCCATTTTAATGAAATGCACAGGACAAAGCTGATTACCATGCTAAGTGATTTACTGTATAACTTAAAAACTCAGAAGGCCGTTTGCGATTTTCAAGATACGGTGATGTTTTGTGAGCCCTGATCATCTCCAGGCGAAATAATGGATAGACTAATAACATAAATAGACAAGAACCTGCCTCTGTTTCCTAGGAACTGCATCAAGCCACTGTCTTTTTGACTTATCTTGATACCAAAATGTCTTCCTGTTTATGGTGCATTTCCTTCAGGGCAGGTAAATCCCAGATTGAAACAAAAGGAGCAGGCACAAGGACACTGATTTATGAGACATCTGACAAGTGAAAAAAACCCCCAAACTAGACTGAAATATGAAGTTCCTGTAAAAACAATCAGTGCCTCCTTTTTCTTGCTACCTTTCTATCATTAAGAAAACGTAAGGAGGGTCTGATAAGGAAAACTCAGGGAGCTGATAAGGGAAGGCATTTTTTGAGTCTGTGTTAGTTTGTCTGTAACATCAGTTTTTCCTTTCACGCACACTTTGTTGTTCTTCTACTTTTAAATTATCAGTGAGATTCCATCAGTGGCTGAGCTTTCCCCAGGGAAATTCAGAAAAGCATCTGTGGATGAAGTCTCTAAAAATGTTGTTTCTTCAGGGAGACAAAGAATGGTAAAATACCAAATTGCACGTCTTTCACAAAATTGTCAGGTGTATTTTGTTTTGGGAAAAAAGGGAGGAAGATTTTGTCTTAAATTCCCTATCAGAAGGTTTCTTTTTTTTCTAGTCCCACGTACGTGGTGTAACACTTATTTATGAAGAACTGGGAAGAGTTTCTTCATATTGTTGCTTGTGGAAGAATGTAAGGATAAATTTTTATTTGGGAAGCTTCAAAGGATTAGTCCATGGACAAATTCATGGGTTGCAGAAGAAGAGAGATGTATCAGTTGTAAACAGACCGAGCAACTTACTGTGGTTGACTATGACCCTGAGAGCGGCAATGACTATTTTGGAAAAGGATATAACTGTTAACATGTTGGGCTGCAAAGCAGTACTCATTTGGTAGCTTCCCAACCTTCTGACCAAGGGTAAGGGGAGGGGGGGTTTTGGGTTGTGTTTACTATGTCATGTAGGCAAAACTCGGTGAGTCTTCCATCATGACACTAAATATAAATAGTGCTCATAAAATCTCTAGAGCGTTAGATGGTAAATTAATGAAACAAAATAAAAAATAAAAATTGAAAAGTGAAATACGGGCACATATTGACTTTTTAGAAATATAATAACAGTGGAAATACATCCCTGTAATACTCTGCCAAAACTTTTACTGCTAGATTATGATTTACTAAAAAAATTCAAAAAGAGGAAAGTAAAACTCCACCTCACATTTAATGAGGTGCTAAGAACTCTTTTCCTCAGGAAATCAGAGTAAGGCATGGCAGTGATGCAAAACCTGCTGTTTTTCTTAGGGTCCGCAGTCCGCCTTTCACATTATTATTCATATGAGAACACTGTACGGTTCTTTTCTGATGAGGATTAATTGACAGATTTCCTTTCTGACTATCATTAAGCTCCACACGTATATCGGCATAATAACATAATTCTCTACATCCTGCTCTTTTCTTTTGTGGGGGGAAGGTACTTTTCTTAAAACTCATGTTTGCACCTGTGTAAAGGGGATCTCAATATTCCTTATTTGCATATTCAGTTATCAATATCCACTTAAGCTTATCTATTAAGGCGTGCAGGCAAATGACTGGTCCTTGCCTGAGGTTTAGGTAAGTGAGCAAAACATGAGAAACCGCTCGATATGGCGTGAGATTTTCCTGGAGGTAGCAAGTAACAGAGAAGGCAGCTGAACACAAGCCACAGTCAACGCTGTGAGGGATGGCAGGATTTCACAGACAGTTAACAAACCAGGGAAAACGTGGGAAAAGTACCTGGGGTGGGTTGTTTACAGGGGAGAAAACAAGAACAAAGGAAGAGATGGATTAAGGCGAGCTGGGGAACAAGCATGGGAAAATGGGGAGAAGAGGACATATGAAAGAGACCATCCATGTGGAAGCACGGCTGGTCAGCAAACTTGTTGGCTGCCTGATCACAAAATCATAGAATCATAGAATCATACTGCAGTCTGCTCTGTATTCTTACTAAACTCCATTTCTAACGATTTTCTCGTTGAGAATAATAGTGTAGGTGTGCAGCGTATTCTCTTTGTGCATGCGCATAATGTCCTGCTAGCAAACTTCAAGCTGGACTACCTGGCGAGTAGGAGGAGACCAGCAGCCTGAAAGACCCAAGGCCTAAGCTGGGCTCTTGGTGAAGGGTCCAGGTCCGGGTGGAGAGTCTGCATTGTCTTGAAGTCCAGGCTACGGTTTAAGGGAGTTGGTTCAAGACGTGTGTGCATGTGTGGATAGAGGGGTCTGCATTCATTTCCCTAGTGAACTGCCATAGCAGCCAGAATCACATCCTCCTTTGTGTGATGGAGCTGTTTTCTGAGAAAATATTGGCAGTGCACGAGGCAAAAGTTGGACCCTATACAAACTTCAGGTCAGTCTTAAATGCTTTCTAGAGCTTAATAACACTTCATGGCATTCTGACAGGGATCCGATCAACCTGCCAGCCCTTCTGAGCTGATCGTTTCTGCAGCTCTTCCTAGACCATGGAGTTCTTCAAAGGAGTAGTGAAGAGTAGTGAAGAAGAACGCAGGCCTGAAGGTGCCTACCTTTACACAGTGCAACCAAGATGTGGGAGACTCCATTTCAATTTTTTTCCCTGCTGTAAGTAGGCTCAAAATTTTACCTGCTGGAAAAACACCCTAACCACCTCTACTATTCTCATGTGCCCGACAGTTCTCCTTTCAAACCTGTTTCAATGGAATACTTAGCTATTCACCTGGACAGAAAGTCTCTATCATTGCATTTAAGGCACACAGTTGTGAAGGGGTGAATCCAGTTTTCTGGCTTATGCTTGTAGGCTGATGTCCAAAGGCTGATGTAATGAAAAGTACATCATAAGTTCTTACAGGAGGGACTGGAATCCAGAATTGTCCCTGCCAATTATCAATTAACTAATAAGGCAAACTAAACATGTGCGTAGGTAATCACATCTAGTTATTTATTTTCTATGTTAAATTTCAGTTATAAAAATTTGCAGATTTAAGAATTGTCATATGTTTTTGGTATTTCTGATCAGCTATGTAATCATGTTGATTGATGACAATATCACTTACTCTTCCCTCTAAAAAGAATTGTCAACAGTATGAATAAGCTAAAGTTTTCCATATCCAATTCTGTAATAATGTAGAATTATTTATCACTGCTGCTCGGTTTGTCTCTAACCATCTCTTTTATGTAGAGTAGCTCAAGAAACCAGTTTAATATCATGTACAATATATGTATGAAAAAGTTATTGACAGGCAGTTGTCATCTTATTGCAGCTGATAGCAACAAAATGAATTTTGTAGGGTGAACTGCAGGTTCACTAGACTTTCTTTAGCATTTCACATAACATACATTTTTCTTCCATATATTGAAAAAAACGACCATATTGAAATGATTTTGTTTCTTTGTTTTTCTATAACTCTGAGCAATTCTAAATAGTTTTGTGCACTGTTATTAGATTATATCTTATTTTTTTCATGTATGCAAAAAGAAAGTAGCAAAGACTAGGCAAAATGGTAATCCTTGTCTACTATTATTATTCTTCTACTACCCTATGAGAGTTGAATGCAAGATTTTCTTCTGAACTGGACTTCTAAAAAATGTTATTGCCAAATGTTTTTGAGGATTCTGTCTGGATGTTTGACAGAAATCAATTAATAAAATGTAATACATTTAAGAAGTCCTTGTCTTGTTGCTTTTTTCATATGCCAAGAGGTGTTTAAATAGTCTCATCACCAGTCACAGAAAATGCTGTTAGTAAATAAAATAACCCTCATTGATGCATGCCTGTATGCTACCTGCTACAGTTGCTTCTTTAAATTTGTATTAACATGGACTAGTACGCTAAATTCTTTCAAGATATGTGGGGTTTGGAACACTGGAAAAAGTCCATCTTTCTGACTCTTCTTGGATGAGGTGGGCTCAAGTGGTTGAAGACAGCAAATCATAGCCTGAAATTTTGTATTTATTGTATCCTTTCTTAAGTAAAAGTCTCCTGAGTATATAATTCGCATTATCTTGGTACAGTCACAGACGTTAGAACCTCGAAGATCTTTTCAGCTATTCCATTACCCATGCAGGGTTACTACCCATGGTATACATTCCCTAGCAATTTGTACAGTCCAATTTTAAAATAGCTTAGGTATGTTCTTCCCACTCTTTTAAAGAAAGCTATTTCATTTTCTACTCTACATCACTATTAGAATATTCATCCAGCAATGTGGTGTATTTTTTCTGCTACTTAATTTCTCTCAACTCTTTCTAATAAGCTACCTCATATCATCTTAAGCAGTCCTATTCTTTTCTTGGGTTTTACATTCCTCAGATATTTGTAGACATCTATCATTTCTTTAATTTGTCCTAGGTCACACTTTCCATGCTAATTTTTTTCAGTCTGTTTTCATAAGTGATTTCTTCAGGTCTTTTGCTGTTTTCTTTATTTCCCTTAAAAGAGCTCGCTGGTATTGTGGTGTCTAGAACTAATTAAACTTCTAAAGTTGGATCTCATTAGTGTTGTTTTGCAGAGGCCCTTTTTGGCCCATATGTCTGACTCAGAAAATTGGCTCGATTCCCTTGATGCATTTGGTTTCCTTATCTTCTTCATCACAACTGATTTATAATTCATATTTCCCATGTCAATCCTGACAGTGTCTCCTAGTATTCAGAATTTACCGTGATTATATTTTCTACACTGGTTTTTATTTCATTCCCTACTTATATTTCTAAATTTTCTGCAGTAGAACTTTTTTCCAAGCTAGACAGAATTTATGGTACACTTTTGAAAACAGAATTAATGAGCTGTCCATTGTCTCTTCTTAAGAAGTTATTCATATTTCACTTTTATAAGCACTTTGTTTCAAGAAGCTCTTTGGTTATTTCAAAAATAACTTCACCTTTTAACAACATCTAGTCTACATATAATCTACATAACCACCACTACTACTAAGTGTGGTGTCATCTATGACTTTAATGTTTTCTTTTGTAAAAAAACACAATTTAAACCTAACAATCAGACTTGCCATTCTTATTGGCAGATTACTAAAAATTACTTATGGAAAGACATTTGTCCTCATTCTAGTTTTTCTTTGCCTTGAATACTTTTTCTGTTCCATAGTCTCTGTCTACTGCTGGATGTAGTGTATCTTCAGGGCTGCATTGATTATCAATGATTTTTTAGCCCTTGTTTGATTTCGGAGGGTCCAGTGGATGGTCACCTAGATGATGAGAGGGTTGGAGGAGTTGACAGATAAAGAAAGGCTGAATGAAATGGTTTGTTCAGTCTACAAAGAACAGGCTCACGGGAGATCTTATCAGCCTAAAGTGCCTAAAAAAGTAGGTATGGAGAAGATGGGGGAACTGTCTTCATAGGGATGTGTAGCGACAAGACAAGACACAATAGGCACAGGTTTCTGTTTGTCTATAAGAAGAAAAAAAATCACCACATGAACAGTTAAAACCTGAAGTAGGTTGGCCAGGGATGGGGTGCAATCTCTCTCACTGAAAATATTCAGATTTGGCTTGGTAGAGTCCTGAAAAACCTAATCTAAGGCCCTATGCTTAAGATTTGGTCTGTATTGGGACTAGTACCATTTAATATCTTCATCAATGACACGGACAGTGGGGTCAAGTGCACCCTCAGCAAGTTTGAGGATGACACCAAGCTGAGTGGTGCAGCTGACACACCTGAGGGACAGGATGCCATTCAGAGGGACCTGGACAAGCTCAAGAAGTGGCCTGTGTGAACCTCATGAGTTCATGAGAACCTCATGAACAAGGCCAAGCGCTGCAGGGTCCTGCACCTGGGTTGGGGCAACCTGTGGTATCAATACAGCCTGAGGGATGAAGGGATTGAGAGCAGCCCTGCTGAGAAGGACTTGGGGATACTGGTGGGTAAAAAGCTGCACAGGAGCCAGCAATGTGCACTTGCAGTGCAGAAAGACAACCGTATCCTGGGCTGCATCAAAAGAAGTGTGGCCAGCAGGTCAAGGGATGTGATTCTGCTCCTGTGCTCCACTCTGGTGAGATCCCACCCGGAGGACCGTGTCCAGCTCTGGGGCTCTCAGCACAGGAAAGACACAGACCTGATGGAGCAGGCTCAGAGGAAGGCCACAAAAATGATTAGAGAGATGGAGCACCTCTCCTCTGAGGACAGGCTGAGAGAGTTGGGGTTGTTCAGCCTGGAGAAGAGAAGGCTCCGGGGAGACCTTATTGTGACCTTTCAATACTTAAAGGGGCTAATAAGAAAGATGGGGACAGACTTTTTACCAGGGCCTGTTGCTATAGGACAAGGGGTAATGGCTTTAAACTAAAAGAGGGTGGATTCAGACTAGATACAAGGGAGAAAATTTTTACACTGAGGGCAGTGAGACACTGGAACAGGTTGCCCGGGGAGGCGGTAGATGCCCTATCTCTGGAAATGTTCAAGGTCAGGTTGGATGGGGCTCTGAGCAACCTGATCTAGTTGAAGATGTCCCTGTTTGTTGCAGGGGGGGTCAGACTGGACGACCTTTAAAGGTCCCTTCCAACTGAACTGTTCTGTGGTTCTATGATTCTATGACTTTGCTGTTGTAACATTTTCAGAAATGAACTGGGAATAAGGGTAAATAGTGAGGTGGAAAAGTACACTGATATTACTATTCAAGATAGTAAAAATTAAGACTTTCCCAGAAAACCTGAGAAAGAACTCACGATACTGAATGACTGAGCAGTAAAATGGAATCAAGTGATGAGTATAAGAAAAAGACATCAATTCTAACATTTTTTTAGGCAATGATGGGCTCTGAGATTACTATTATCACTCAAAACCAACATCTTAGTTCATACTACCATAACATCAGCTTAGCATACCGAATATTGTGAATAACTAGGGAAGGAACAGAGCACAAAGAAAATATATTTGTATTTATGAATAAATCTACAGTGAAATAACATCTTGGATACCCCATTGCAGAAAAAGTCATAAACTTAAGCTTTCAAATGTGACACAAGTCGTAATCTAACATTCTACAGCCTTGAAAAGAGAAGGCTTAGGCCCACCACCAAACTGTGGGTGACATGGGGAGGTGTTAAGACTCGTTGTCTCTTCCAACACAGGAAGGAGGATGTAGACTATGAAACTAGAGGGTCACGCTTTATACATTTCTTTATATTACAATAATGATACCTCGCTAATCCCAAGACTATGTGGCAAATTCCTTAGTGTTGCCACGGCTGGATGCTACTCAGTTCCTTTGGTAAATTTAGCCTTTTTTTTTCTGCTGAAGCAAAGAAAATTTTTGCCCTTGTTTTATGTGGGAAACCACAATTGCTATTAAGATCTGAAATACATATTTCGCAGGTACCAATGGCAGATTTTTGAATAGACAGGCCATGAGCAACACCTTTCCTGCTACTTTGTCACTAAATGACTTTATGCCTTTCCTTGCCATAAATAAACAATCAACTATGGCCAGCTTTGCTGGCATGAATCCATCCCAACGGTATGGCTCTTAGGGAGGTGTCACACACAGTTGCACAGACAAAATTGATTTTTGCCTTTCATCTTATTGATTAATATGGTAATGTACTGCGGATATCTCATTGTGTTTAAAAGCTTGCCACTATGCACGGAATTTTGAGATGCCTAACAGCATTTTCTCCCAATGAGCTCCAATGCAGTAAATAAAAATGGTAGGATATTTTTCGCCCCAGATAAATGTTTGAATCCCAAACGATTGCGCACATCAAGGTTGTCACAAATCAATACAGCTGGTATGACTAATCTATTTATTGTTTTGACATTCCTCTTGAAAGGAAAGAGCAATTTCTGTATGTTTGCCTAGCTGCACTAACTATATTATGGGGATGAAACAGAACTAATCAATAGGATAGGGACAATGTTGTAAAATCGTACACTCGAGCTCCTTAATTCTTCTAAATTATCTGTGTCCTGATCTTTTAAATGATTGGGAGACCAAGAGTAAAAATGTTCATCCAGTCTGCAGAAGGTCAAAGTAATATAAAAGCTAATGTTCATCACACAAGGCCACTTGCCTGATGTGTTGTAATCATCATAAATATTAATAACAACACACAGACAGTGTTGGCCAGAAAAGAACAGATCTATTCCCACTAAAACTTTCACAGCAGGAAAAAAATTGTTTTAACTGAGGGTGAAGAATTTAAAAATGGAGCATTTTTCACAGAAAGATTGCTGGCTGGCTGCACATTGGCAAGGCTTCCAGGCCAGCGGCCAGGGAACTATCGTATTAATTCTCCGTCAAAAAATTTTTGATTTTCAAAAATGACCATTTTCCAACATAAAAACCAATCATCCCATCAGCTCCAGTTTCATCCAAGAGAGATTTATGAATATGAATTAACTGTGTTTCCTCATAAGACTGCTGAATGTTGCAAAAACAGACTAGGGAATCTATGGAGGTACAGGGAAGTTTTGGGATCAGTTCTCCGTAACTTTTGAGTTGTAACCTGTTCTTACAATTCTAAGCACTTAGTGAAAAAGTCCTCCCTGATTTCCTGCACGCCAAATGAGGAGATGTAGACAGCTCTGGAGACTTCCGGAGGGAGATCCCATCCAACCAGTTTATTTAGGGATTAAATTCATTGTGCGTTTATTCACATGGAATCCCCTCTTTAGCAGCTGCCCCAAGAGCATCAGGTTCGTGCCTCTGCATCGAAGCCTCTGCACAGCTCTGTCCCACCCTCCTTGCTCACCTGAGCTCCTCCTCTGCCCCTGACCTGTGCTTGAGGACAGTTTTCATGCAATTCCTAAACTTTCTGCACACCCTCTTGATCCAGCTCCTCTGCTTACCAGAACAACAAAGGGGGAAGTTCTGCTGTCACCAACCTGGCTATAGCTCTGGGATACTAACACTGATTTCATTGCAGCTCTTCCAGATCCGTACGGGCATGAGCAAGAACAGGGTGCGGAACCACTAACACGGAAAGGAAGAATTGTTAGGCCCCATCCTACGCTCTTGTACCCATGGTTTATTGCTATCAAAAAAACCCCACTGATTTCAGACGTTCTGAATGCAAAAGTGTAAAAACAAAGACATACTCTTTAAACATTATACCTTTCAATGAAGATATTAGGATAATTACAAATACTTATGTCTGCCAAGCAAATGGGACGCGACGCGAGGCCCGGTAAAGTCACAAGGCATCTTTTCAACAATTTGGTTTGGGGGAGGCTGTTCATTCCTATTCTCAGGTTTTGCAGAAAAGATCCGATTTTGTTTCCCCTTGGCTGAGTGCATGGCAGCAAATGAGCAGCTATTATTCCCTGTGCTGTGCTGGTATCTGTGGACAGTGCTATACAGAAACAAACCTCTTTTGGCATGACAGGACGAGGTGGTGATTAAGTTGATATTTTTGTTCCTATTAAACACAATAAGCCATGCCGGTTTTGGCTCCTCTCAAAAGACGGCGGAGAAAAATCAATGTTTGTCAAATGGAATAGGACAGCATCTATGGGGGAAATTGTTTTTCACATTCTCCAAAGACAGCAAAAGTGAGGACGCAGAAAAAGAACAGCAAACACTATTCTAAACATTGATACAGCATTGTCTGCTTTCTTAAAACACTGCTTATAGTTGTCATATATCTTTTCAAGTAAAAAAATAGGAAAAATGACATCATCTGACACTGATGTGCTGCACATCAGTGGATCCTATCCGGTTAGAGGAGAGACCTTTTCACAGGCACTTAACATTGCGATATTCAGTAAGTAAAAAAAGGCTTCCAAAGGCACATCAACTGTGTTCCACTTCAGTAAAAGGAAAATTTAAGAAACATTTTTTGTCCTCACTGTTTCCCACAAGCTCTATACAGAAAGATAACAGTTAATAACATAAATAATGATGACTAACTTGGTACCATTATGTTGGTCTCCCAACCAGGAACGAATACCAAAAGGCTTTGATAATACATCAGTCTAGCAACATCCTTTTTCTGAAAGCAGAGAGATACCATCCATATTTTCTTTTAGAAAAGCAGGTTAAGCAACCTGCTCTGCAGGTGAGTTGCATAAATGGAACTGGAACAAGTCTGTCCTTTTGGTGATGTTCACTCAAACCATGGAACAGAAATATTTGTTTTGATTATTTCAAACATTTCTCTCTCTCTCTCTCTCTCTCTTTATATATATATATATATGAGGAAACATATCAGCCATTAAATTAAACTCACCGCTTGCACTGAGTGTGTTGCTTGCCATTTTTCATTTGTTCATTTTTCTGCAAATATTTGTGTGTTTGGTGTTACTTTACACAAATGTCTGTGGAGGAGTTTTTATTCATGAACAAACGATTATGTCTGTCTTTCAGATGAGTTTGTTCAGCCTTGTCACACATCCCAGCCCACAACTGCTTGACAGAAATACGACACAGAAAAGTTTCACTAAAACATCAGTCACTTAGATGTAAAAAGATGGCATGTGAAAAGACAGTTCCTATTTTTCTCTTTCCTTTGATAAGAAGGAATCTCACTAATTTAGAATGAAAGAGGTTCTGGCAAGGAAAGAATATGAAATACTTCCATACCTCTATTAGGCCTCTTACTACAAAGCTTTTCCCTGGTTCTTTCCTGTGGGAAGGTTAGAATATCTAATCAAGGACCGGAAATCCATTTGCTGTGAACTGAGGGGCCAGTTGCAAAAAAACGCATGCCAGACTGATACTTGTGGTTTCCTTTAGTACGAATGGTTCAGTGGAACCGAAAATCCACTTATGTTTATAAAATCTGTTCTTTAAAATGCAGTGAATAATGACTGCAGTCATGGTATTGCTGCATGCTTCTGGAGAGCTGCCTGAAGGAACAATGGGGGACACAACAGGGCTCATGTGTCACCTCAGCCACTTTTTCCTGTCCTTCTGCTATCCTGGATGCATGATACAGCCTGGAAATCAACGTGCAGTAGTGAAAAAGAGGACTTGGATGTTATGCACGGAGGAGATCACTTCCAAGAGACAGTCTAGAAATGAGAAAGCTGTGGCAGAAGACTGGCCAACTGTGCCCGCCCAGCTCAGGGTGCAGTCACACAACCTATTTAAGCCAACTGGAAAAGTCACTGATTCTCCCTCATGCCACTGAGGACAAAAATCTCATCCTGCCCTGTGCCAGCCCTGATGCTCAAGGAGTGTGGAGACAGCTGCAGGGAGGGATGGAGCTGGTCGTAACAGAATCCCTTTTTCAAGCGGGTTCATTTTCAGCAGGGTATGACCTACTGCAGAGCAGCCAAAGAGATGACGAGACTGGGAAGGAGGTTGCCTTTCAAAAGACAGCTTGCCTTAAGGTGGCTTTTACAGGTACTTAAACTGGTGCTGCCATCTGCTTCAGGATCTCAAGTGGTGTCCACCATCCCAGGTGTTTGCAGGAAGAGGTGACTGCAGGGCTAGATGATGGGTGCACCCAGAGGCTCGGTGTGTGGGTTGGAAGGTTGTGACTATGGCCAGGAGGTACCAGACCTCCTCTGTAGCAGCAACAGCAGCTCCAGGACATGATGTGCGCACTGCAGGGAAAAATATTTCCAGAAGGATGGAGAGGGAACAGCTTATTGGAGAGATGCTGCTTTGCTGAAGTTGAAATAGGGGACTGCCATGCTGCTGGAAGCTGTAGCCAAAGCCAAAACTGTTACAGCGTTGTGAATCAGTGGCAAAAGATGGGTCACAGCAAACGTTTGGCAGAATGGCACCAGGACACTGCGCAAACAGTGCCAAGAACAAAGTTCTGCCCAGTTTTCTCAGTTGGGCTCCTTTCCTGCATCTGCTGTTCTTAGACCTTTATTATTCTACAGTAACCACTGTGTGCTTGGAAAGCACTTAGGAAGCTTTGAATGCCTCCGCAGAATAAATTAAAGAGAGAACATCAAAGTAAAATAACATCTTGACATGCCAAGATACACATACCTTTCAGTGAAGGTCTGATATGAAAATTAATTGTTCCTAAAACAAAGAAAAGTGTCCATAAATCAATCTTGTTTTAAACAGTAAATGGTTTTTAGTCCTTTGTATTTTGTGGAGAAGCAGGAAGGTGTAACAATAAATGCTGACCAGGAAGGGTGTAACGAGTTACCACTAGCTCGTGTTCATTCCAGCTCCCCAACAGACTTTGTGTGGCTGAGGAAATGGTGAGCTGGTTGTGACAGCAAATTGATGGGCTCTTCTGGCTGATTAGAAAAAAAAAAAATCCGCAATAGAGGGGAAGAAAGGGGTAATCTCAGTCCTTTCCATACTGAAGAACTAAACAATTATTCATGGGGAGAGAGGCCACTAAAGACACATTTGTTCTGAACTTCTTTTTTGTTCATTTAAAGCTGGATTTTTATTTTTATTGTCATTTATGGTACATCTAAGGGTTTCTGAAGCGTGGTTGCTTTTGTAGAGCTTCATGTTGTTTGAAAGAACCTCATCTCTCAGATTAATACTGTCATTACACAGTTATTTGTCCCTTTACCATTAGGGCATCCTCTTTGATTAGTAGTTTTATGGATTTGCTTACAAAAGAGATTGCACTGTGTTGTGCACGTTCTTGACAATCAGATAAAATACCCTTGTTCACATTCAGCTTAGCTGTTTCACACTTAGCTAGTCAGTTTACATCAATCACTTGCTCACATTCTCCATGAACTCTTGGATGAATCATCAATAAAAAACCACGGGGCTTTGCACGCCTTGTGTTTCTTTCCTTTCTCTCAAAAGGTATTGTGTATGGATATCTCCAATCCCATCTTACTCAAAAGTCTGCTTGATGGCATGGGAAAGAAGATAATGACAGCCCAATCTGAAATGTACAGCACCTTGCCTGTTCCCGTGGTTCCCTGCAGTAAGAAAGAGGTTGTACAAGCATGATTTAGGGGAAAGAAAAAAGTCTCTGATGGTGCTTGCATTTTTTCCTCTTGGGTCACGCGTTGAAAAAATTCCCAGCTATCACTGGTAGGTTTACAATGCATTTAATTTTGTTAGAAAATTAACTGTAATTTCCTTCACGTCCCATTTTCCCTGAAATATCATGCACAAATTGGATGCAGTCACTAGAAAGACATTTTATTTACCAAGAGTTTAAATGAGTTTGAAGCAAGGGAATAAATAGACACTTCTTGTATTCCAGATAGTGTAGAAGTATAAGAGACCACATATCCAAGGCTATTGAATTTCTAGGTTAACGTGTTTGTTTTCATACCAAATTGTCAGAAGAGACAGGTGTCTTCCAATGCTTAAGCTTTATAAAAAAGGCCTCTTTACAGTGCACTCCAAGGCATGTGGATGACAAATCTTTCGCTATTGCAGATAAACCAGGAGAAAAGTACATCCAAGAGAGGGAGGGCCACCCAAAGTGCTTCACATCAGCTTCATCTCCTGGAAAAGAGTCATTCCACTGTTGTTAGTATTGCCAGCAGAGGAGCCAGGACTCTTCTGGAAAATGGAGCGGACTAAATGAGAACATGGAGTAGGGCTATGTTGTGGGGATAAATGTCTTGCAGCTGTTAAGGCATCTTTCTAGCCAGAGCTGATGGAACCTGCAGCACAGAGCTGCAGAGCAGAGGGCTTTGCCCAAGTAACGATCCATCTGTCATCTTCTAACAGTATTAAAAAACTTAATGCCTTTGTTTGAAAGCTTTTCTTATGTCATGTTTCATGCTGTCGCAATGCACTGTTAATGGCACGTATCATGAAATCCTTCCTCCAGCTGTCATTATTTGTTTTAAAGAAAAAGATCAAAGAATTTTAATTGCAAAGCCTGCTCTGATTCATCTGTTACTTAATGTTGACATGCGCAGCAAAGGGTGATAAAATAATTCCTTCTTTATATTAACTTTGGTGAGACCTATTTTTATTGTTTAGATTACTGAGGATTTGGCTATTTATACTAACTATTTCTATATAAAAGATTGGAGTTTTACCCATTTGGATGTAGATGCACTTGTATTTTGTTGGGCTGTGCTTTATGTGTAACTGTATACATACACATGTGCACACACACATACATTGCCAGCGTGTTTCAATTTCATAATTGAAAGTGCAAGTAAATAAACCTTTTAGACACGCAAGTGCATATCTGGCCACAAACACCAGTAGCTGTTGCCTAGTTGCTAGTACCAAGTTACGGCAAATAAACTCAAAAGCCACAGTACAGTTATGAATTTTAGCAGAAACTTACAGCCCTGTAAAAATACAAGCCCCAAAAGCCATTTGGTGACTTTTTGTTGTTGTTCACTATTTGGCTTGGATCTATTTAACACAGGAAGTCTAATGAAATTTTTTCTTCCATTCGTTTGCTAAATTTGTAATAGAGACCGGAGGGCTTCAGGGATGAAGGACAGGAAAAGACAGTTTTATCCACATGAAATGTTATTGGTATATTCCGTACATTTGCAGGGCCTGATTGTTTATGCTGCTTAAAACTGACCAGCATGTGAGTCCAGCAAAGAAACTGGGTAGAGAACTGGGCAAAATCTCTTTTCAGGCAAAAATCATCTTTTCAGTGGTGCCCAATGACAGGACAAGGGGTAACAGGCACAAACCGGAACATAGGAAGTTAAGTTCCACCTAAACATGAGGAGGAACTTCTTTACCCTGAGGGTGGCAGAGCACTGGAACAGGCTGCCCAGAGAGGTGGTGGAGTCTCCGTCTCTGGAGACATTCAAAACCCGCCTGGACACATTCCTGTGCAACCTGCTCTGGGTGACCCTGCTCTGGTAGGGGGGTTGGACTGGATGATCTCCAGAGGTCCCTTCCGACCCCGACCATTCTGTGATTCTGTGAAAAGACAGCGTTTCCATCCCTGGAAAATGCAAGCATTTTGCAATGCATTTTTTGCTTGCACATTATTATGATTTACAACTACTATCCAGAGAAAGGGGAAAACACTGCAGAAAATAACGAGATAAATTATTTAATGGTTAGAGCTTCATAATTTGTAAAATGGAGCAATTATCTGCTCTAGTTCCTAGGGACTCCACATGCTACAGGACAGGGTAGTTGGAAACCTCTCCAGCTGGGTGGCAGGACATCCGCTGCCTCATGATGGAGAAGCTGCGGTATCTTATCAACCATCCGCTTAGAGCTGGGAGATCCTGAGGTGTCTGGTCCTGAGTGTGGAGCAGGAGCTGCAGGAGCACGGGGATCTCTGTGCAGGTACTCAGCATGGCAGGGTTGAGCCAAATAAGTCATATCCTGAGTCATCCTGAGTGAGCTCTCAAGGCAAGTGCAGGGCAGCCAAGGGATCAGGGCCAGCCAGCATGGGTTTATGAAAGGGAGGTCCTGCCTGACCAACTTGATCTCTTTCTATGACCATGTGACCCGTTTTCTCGATGAGGGGAAGGCTGTGGATGTTGTCTACCTGGACTTTGGTAAGGCCTTCGACACCGTCCCCCATGGCATTCTCCTGGAGAAACTGGAGAATCATGGCATAGACAAGTGTACCCTCCGCTGGATAAAAAACTGGCTGGATGGCCGTGCCCAGCGAGTTATGATTAATGGAGCAATATCTGGTTGGCGGCCGGTCACCAGTGGTGTCCCTCAGGGCTCAGTTTTGGGGCCGGTCTTGTTCAATATCTTTATTGATGATCTAGATAAGGGGATTGAATGCACCCTCAGTAAGTTTGCGGATGACACCAAACTAGGTGGGAGTGTTGATCTGCTTGAGGGTAGGAAGGCTCTACAGAGGGACCTGGACAGGCTGGATTGATGGGCCAAGGCCAATGGGATGAGGTTTAATAAGGCCAAGTGCCGGGTCCTGCATTTTGGTCACAACAACCCCGGGCAACACTACAGGCTTGGGAAAGAGTGGCTGGAAAGCTGCCCAGCAGAAAAGGACCTGGGAGTGTTAGTGGACAGCCGGCTTAACATGAGCCAGCAGTGTGCCCAGGTGGCCAAGAGGGCCAATGGCGTCCTGGCTTGTATCAGGAATAGCGTGGCCAGCAGGAGCAGGGAAGTGATCGTGCCTCTGTACTCGGCACTGGTGAGGCCTCACCTCGAGTACTGTGTTCAGTTTTGGGCCCCTCACTACAGGAAAGACATTGAAGTGCTGGAGCGTGTCCAGAGGAGAGCCACCAAGCTGGTGAGGGGTCTGGAGAGCAAGTCCTATGAGGAGAGGCTGAGGGAGCTGGGCATGTTTAGTTTGGAGAAGAGGAGGCTGAGGGGAGACCTCATTGCCCTCTACAACTACCTGAAAGGAAACTGTAGAGAGACAGGGGTTGGCCTCTTCTCCCAAGGGAATAACGACAGGACCAGAGGAAATGGTATGAAGCTGCGGCAAGGGAGATTTAGATTAGATATTAGGAAGAATTACTTTACTGAAAGAGTGGTCAGGCACTGGAACAGCCTGCCCAGGGAGGTGGTAGAGTCACCATCCCTGGAGGTATTTAAGAAACGTGTAGACATGGCTCTTCAGGGCATGCTCTAGTGCCCAAGATTATTGTTTGTGGTGGGGTGTTGTGTGTGGGGTTGTGGGTGTGGAGTTTAGTAGGCAGGTGTTGGTTTGGTTTTTTTTGGTTTTTTTTTTTTTTTTTTTGTGGTTGGACTCGATGATCTCAGAGGTCCCTTCCAACCACTAACATTCTGTGATTCTGTGATTCTGTGATATGAGATTTATGCCGGTGAATGTATGCAGGGGTGTGTGTGTGTGTATGTACGTGCGTATGAACACAGGCCCACACATGTAAAGCAGAGCCACACAGAATGAAATGCATGTGCATTTACATATGAATGGGTAAAACTTCAAAATGGAGATGAAATCATAGAATCACAGAATTGTTAGGGTTGGAAGGGACCTTAAAGATCATCTAGCTCCAACCCCCCTGCCATGGGCAGGGACATCTCCCACTAGATCAGGTTGCTCAGAGCCCCATCCAGCCTGGCCTTCAAAACTTCCAGGGATGGGGCTTCCACCACCTCTCTGGGCAACCTGTTCCAGTGTCTCACCACCCTCATGGTGAAGAACTTCTTCCTAACGTCCAGTCTGAATCGTCCCATCTCTAGTTTTAATCCATTCCCTCTAGTCCTACCATTACCCGATATCCTAAGAAGTCCCTCACCAGCTTTCTTGTAGGCCCCCTTAAGATACTGGTAGGCCACTATAAGGTCTCCTTGGAGCCTTCTTTTCTCCAGGCTGAACAACCCCAACTCTCTCAGTCTGTCCTCATAGGAGGGGTGCTCCAGCCCTCTGATCATCCTTTTGGCCCTTCTCTGGACACGTTCCAGCATGTCCATATCTCTCTTGTAGTAGGGGCTCCAGAACTGGACGCGGTACTCCAGGTGGGGTCTCACGAGAGTGGAGTAGAGGGGGAGAATCACCTCCCTCGACCTGCTGGCCACGCTTCTCCCGATGCAGCCCAGGATATGATTGGCTTTCTGGGCTGCATGTGCACACTGACAGCTCATGTTGAGCCTCTCGTCCACCTGCACCCCCAAGTCCTTTTCTTCAGGGCTGCTCTCAAGCCAGTCACTGCCCAGCGTGTATCGGTGCTTGGGATTGCCCTGACCCAGATGGAGGACCTTGCACTTGGCCTGGTTGAACTTCATGAGGTTAGCATGGGCCCACCTCTCCAGCCTGTCAAGGTCCCTCTGGATGGCATCCCTTCCCTCCATCGTGTCAGCCACCCCACACAGCTTGGGGTCATTGGCAAACTTGCTGAGGGTGCACTCTATGCCACCGTCCATGTCACTGACGAAGATGTTAAACAAGACTGGTCCCGGTACCGATCCTTGAGGGACTCCACTTGTCACTGGCCTCCACTTGGACATGGAGCCATTGACAGCCACCCTTTGGGTGCGGCCGTCAAGCCAGTTCTTTATCCACTGAATTGTCAGTCCATCAAAGCCATATTTTATCAGCTTGGAGACCAGGATGTCATGTGGGACAGTGTCAAAGGCTTTGCTCAGGTCCAGGTAAATGACGTCAGTTGCTCTCCCCTTGTCTATTGATGCTGTGACCTTCTCATAGAAGGCCACCAGGTTTGTCAGCCACAATTTGCCCTTGGTGAAGCCATGTTGATTGTACCCAATCACCCCTTTGTTATTCTTCTGCCTCAGCAGTGCCTCCAGGAGGATCTGCTCCATAATCTTACCAGGCATGGAGGTGAGACAGACTGGCCTATAGTTCCCTGGTTCCTCCTTCTTTCCCTTTTTGAAAATGGGGATTATGTTTCCCCTTTTCCAGTCAGTGGGGACCTCACCAGACTGCCATGACTTTTGGAATATAATAGAGAGCGGTTTAGCAACCTCATCCGCCAGTTCCTTCAGTACCCATGGGTGTATCCCATCAGGTCCCATGGACTTGTTCACTTTCAGGTTCCTCGGATGTGAATGAATGATGTGAAACATCTGATTAAATGGTTTTGTTTGACAAACTAGTGTTTTTCTGTGGAAGACCTTTTCGTCAGCACTATTGTGACTCAGTCCAGTTGGGAGCTGATCGACGCTCTGCTGCCCAGCGCATAGCTCTTGAAAGACCACGACCGCATGTGCATAAAAATTAACACACTCCTTTAGTCCTTATGGAAGTTAATCAGTAGGCACACTGGCAGGGAAGCAAGAAGTCCTCACCTAAATTCTCCTGCTCATAGAGGTTTTCAGGATGCAGAGTTCTGCATTTTTTCTCCTTCAGTGGGTTTTCAACGAAAAACATACTGTAATGTAAGCGGTGAGTTGAGCAATGACAGCCCCTGCAGCTGAGCTCTGGTGTGTACCAGTGCATGCAGAACCTTGGACGGATGGGTGTACGTTTGTCTCCAACCAAGGCTGCAGAGGGAATGCAGCGGTTGTTTTATGCAATAGCAAAATATCAGTACCCTAACTATACAATATGACCTTGATTTAAAACTGGTTATAGGTCTGGTACATCGGAATAGCTCCAGAAATTACTCCATAATTTTTTTTTAGAAAAGTTGGAGACAAAGTGTAATGCATCAATTCTGCCTATGATAAGCAATTCAGGGCCCTGAGAAGGCCCATACAGAATAGCTTCAAGCACTGATGGATTGCTTGCACATTATCCCTACTGATTACTGAACACTGCATCTGGATAAGTACTTTCATTCTGATTGAAGATACAAGGTGCAGACTTTGATGAAAATGAATTAAATGACCACTCCACAACACTTTTCCAACCAGGCACATCATTAAATGCAGGCAGAAGACAATGGGCGCAGGAGCTGAAATTGTGACCCATGTACAATGGGAAGGAAGTCAGAAGGAGATCAGTGTCACCAACACAAATGCAGAATGATCCATTGGTAATACGAGGTTTCTTCTATTTGCACTTTGAAGTCACTAATATTAAATAAATATGTGTTTTCTTCCAATGCTATGATGGTGTAGGCGCAGAGCAAGTAGACTTTCTTTAGTAATGAAATGAGAATTAGTAACTTGGGCCAGTACAATCTGCTGCTGGAAGTTTCTCTGTGACGCACCAGCCTAGGAGCCTAGCTCCAGAGGAACATCCAAAAAGCCAGGAGCCCTGTGCATTAGTTACTTCTGACTAATACTACCCATTGACCTGAAAAGCAAGTGGCTTTCTGCTGCCAGTGGACAATGTGCATAATGTCGGGCATTTCTTCATGCCCTCTTCTCCCTCATTGCGCTTCCCACGAGTGTCAAGCTGCCGCGGCTCTCCCGGAGGGCTGGGTGCAGCGAGACCCTGGCGTTTCCCTGCCAGGCACACGGGAACCTCTCGACGTTTCTCACGCTCGGCTTTTGACCCTCCTGGGGTCCCAGCAGCTCAAGCTCACTCACCGCTTGGAGAGGTCAGGGGGACCCTCCACAAGTCCTGTAATGATAGCTGACATGTCGTACCTTCCTGCAAACCCCTGGTAAGCCCAGACCCATTACACCTCTCCCTCGTCCACCCCCGTCTCATCTCTGGCTTTCTGCTCTGCTTTGATTTATCCTGCTTAAACTTAGGCACTGAACTGAACTACCCAGGTTTGAAGCTGGACTAAATCATCACATACATTAGAAAAACACTGACATCAATGATGGTGTGGAGCTATTTTCTTTTATTTTAGTGGTCATCATTTAGCACTCATGCCTGACTCTACAAATAAACCAAGTTCTATGCCTATTTGAGCTACGTTAGCTAGAGAGAAGTACAGCAGGAGTGCTGTGAGAATGGGCTGCTCAGGAAGGCAGTCGCAAGCAGTGTGTCAGCTGCCTTCTTGACTTTTCCTATAAAATCACATCTTTACTCATAGCCTAATCTGTTCATCTGTTCTGCAAATTGTCAAGTGAGCCCCCAGCTTGAAAATAGTTATGTGCCCTCCTTCTTTCTTCACATTAGTTCCCCCCCCTCTTTTTTTTTTTCTTCCAGAAGAAACAGCTGTTCCTGTGGAAGAGCTGTAGCCTCTGGGTTTCTGATAATTTCTGATTTAGCTCTCTCTCCTTCCTTTTTCTCTTATTCTATGATCTGTTAATTAAACAGAGGTGAGGTAGAGAATGAATAAAGAAAAAGTGCTGCAAACTAATTTGTCACATACCACCACACTTTTCTGCTGTAGATTCAGCTGCCTCATGAAACTCCTTGAAAGGGATAAAGCTTCTGGCTTTTTTTTGGTGTTGTCCCCAGCACAAGGACAAACATCATATATGATTATCTTTAAAAGAGTAAAATTGGCCTTTCTTGGACATGTCATTAGAATGATTGTTTCTGAAGGAGGATATAAGGAACAGAGGCTTTGACTAGAAGAAATGGAGGGAGAGTAAGGACAATATAATACAAGGATGTCTCCTTTCAAAATGGGTGTACTGCAAAATGTAGGAGATAATTTCTAAAAAAATACAGAAAACCACTCAGTAGCCCTTTGAAGAGTCTTTGTTAAATTTACTCCACAATGAAATATAGAGGAGAGAGAGTCTCAGGACTGTAAGGGCTTTATCCAAGATACCCAAGAACAAAGCTCGAGGATGTGCATCCGTATAACAGCAAGCTTTGTTAGTCATTTTAGTTGCGGTAAAATGGGCATGGAAATTGTTCTATTGCTGACTGAAGGTAATTTTGTTTGATCAGACACTACAGGCAATTTTGATACTTCTTTCCTTAGACAATGAAATAAAGGCATCTGAAAAATGACACAAAACCCCAGCAGATTATATTCTAAGAAAAAAAAAAATAAAATTAAGGTAAAGCCCAATCTCTTTAGCTCTTTTTAAGATTTGAAATTTCAATCACAACAAGTTTTGTTTTGAACACATAAATGAAATGTCATCTGAAGATAGGTATCCAGCTTGCATGGAAAGTTTAGTTGTCCAACAAAACAGTTCCACTACAGTGGGTGCATTTATATTAGCATTTTAGTTCAGAGCAAGATTACTCTTTTTAAGTGTGAACCTTGCCTGTCCTCACTAAATGTGCTTTGGTTCACCTTGTAGCGTGGGCTCAGGGCACACAGACTGCATCCCTTTGAAGTGGAAGCTGCATGGGAAGATGTACTTCAGGATCGCACCCGTTGCATTCCCAGCACCACTGGGCGTTGGTGCTCAGGACCAGGGGAGAGCTCTGAAAAGCGTACCCTGCGGATGTCAGGTCCTCAGCACCAACTGGTTTGCTTTGCAAATCTTCCCCTATGGGCCCACGCTTCTGGCTAACGTACACATAATTCCTTCTTTAGCCAAAGGGGAGAGGTGTCAGTGGAGGCCTCCAGAAGGAGATTCCTGCCTGTCAAAGCCAAGGCACCATAACCACTCTGGCAAGTTTTCTCCTGGGAGGTTTTCAGAGCCACCTCTTCACTGTCTAGATGAGGAATATAATTGTTTACACCAGGAGCTAAATCAATACCTGAAGTTTGGGTACAAGTTGTAATGAAGTAGAGTTCAGCGTCCTTACTGACCGAATGCTGGCAGCCCTGCTTTTGTACTCTCTTTAATCAATTAATTATTTTGAGCAGACATGTAGATTGATCATTTTCTTAAAAATATTAATATGTTGATTTGCCCCCTAACTTTTCTTTTACGTGTACAACAGATCAATATTACTACCAAGATTCTCCTCCTTTCTAAATGAAAAAGCCACAAACTAAACTTCCTTTAACATATATCGATGCTTATAAAACCCTTTTCAAAGGGTTTCAGATCTGACTTTTGATTTATACTTATGTTTTATCCAAAAAGTTTT